>NC_092159.1:55485272-55723923 GCF_045791955.1 Oncorhynchus clarkii lewisi | reverse complement strand
TATAGACAGTGAACCTGTTCCTCTATAGACAGTGACCCTGTTCCTGGTCCTCTATAGACAGTGGGCTGAAAAGGAGTTCATCGTGAGGTCAACACTCTTCTGCTAGAGCAGCCTTTCCTCTCTCTTGATCTTTCTCTCTGACCCTAACTCTCGCTTTATCCTCAGCCTCCCTGGTCTCTGTCTTATCTGTCTGCCTCACTCTCTCTCTGTCTCAGTTCAAGGGGCTTTATTGGCATGGGAAACATAGGTTTACATTGCTAAAGCAAGGGAAATAGATAATTTAAAAAAGTTAAATTATTTACAGTAAACTTTACACTTACAAAAGTTCCAAAAGAATAAAGACATTTCAAATGTCATATTATGTCTATATACAGTGTTGTAATGATGTGCAAATAGTTCAAGTACAAAGGAGAAAAGAAATCAACATAAATATAGGTTGTATTTACAATGGTGTTTGTTCTTCACTGGTTGCCCTTTTCTTCTGGCAACAGGTCACAAATCTTGCTGCTGTAATGGCACACTGTGGTATTTCACCCAATAGATATGGGAGTTTATCAAAATTTGTTTTCAAATTCTTTGTGGGTCTGTGTAATCTAAGGGAAATATGTGTCTCTAATATGGTCATACATTTGGCAGGAGGTTAGGAAGTGCAGCTCAGTTTCCACCTCATTTTGTGGGCATTGTGCACATAGTCTTCTCTTGAGAGCCAGGTCTGCCTTCGGCAGCCTTTCTTAATAGCAAGGCTATGCTCACGGAGTCTGTACATAGTCAAAGATTTCCTTAAGTTTGAGTCAGTCACAGTGGTCAGGTACTCTGCCACTGTGTACTCTCTGTTTAGGTCCAAATAGCATTCTAGTTGCTCTGTTTTTTTGTAAATTCTTTCCAATGTGTCAAGTAATGATCTTTTTGTCTTCTCATAATTTGGTTGGGTCTAATGGTGTTGCTATCCTGGGGCTCTGTGGAGTGTGTTTGTGAACAGAGTCCCAGGACCAGCTTTCTTAGGGGACTCTTCTCCAGGTTCCTCTCTCTGTAGGTGATGGCTTTGTTATGGAAGGTTTGAGAATCGTTTTCCTTTTAGGTGGTTGTAGTCTCTTTTCTGAATTTTGATAATTAGTGGTATCGGCCTAATTCTGCTCTGCGTGCATTATTTGGTGTTTTACGTTGTACACTGAGGATATATTTTCAGAATTCTTCATGGAGTCTCAATTTGGTGTTTGTCCTATTTTTGTGAATTCTTGGTTGGTGAGCAAACCCCAGACCTCGCAACCATAAAGGGCGATGGATCCTATAACTGATTCAAGTATTTTTTAGCCAGATCCTAATTGGTATGTCACATTTTATGTTCCTTTTGATGGCATAAAAGGCCCTTCCTGCCTTGTCTCTCAGATCGTTCACAGCTTTGTGGAAGTTACCTGTAGCGCTGATGTTTAGGCCGGAGTATGTATAGTTTTTTGTTTGCTCTAGGGCAACGGTGTCTAGATGGAATTTGTATTTGTGGTCCTGGAAACTGGACCTTTTCTGGAACACCACTATGTTTTCTCTATCTGATGATAAACCAGAGGAGGAGGCCATGAAAACAGATCCCAGCATGCTTGTCCCAGTCTGCAGAACACACACACAATTACACTCAACTCACACACACACACACACACCGCTGCCTCAGTAACACACACACACACACACACACACACACTGTTGCCTCAGTAACACAGGGGATTATTACGTAATACAGCCAGTGGGAAAAACAATTAGCTGCCTGACCTCTCTCTCCTTTCCTTTCTCTTTCTCCTTCTTCTTCTTCTCTCTCTTTCTCTTTCTCCCTCCCCTCAGATTGAGCAATGGGAGAACTGTGTGTGACAGAAACACACACACATTCTCTGTTTGAGGGCAGAACTTCTGAGCACAGAGTCTCAGGGACACACACACATTCTCTATTTGAGGGCAGAACTTCTAAGCACAGAGTCTCAGGGGGACACACACATTCTCTATTTGAGGGCAGAACTTCTAAGCACAGAGTCTCAGGGGGACACACACATTCTCTATTTGAGGGCAAAACTTCTAAGCACAGAGTCTCAGGGACACACACACATTCTCTATTTGAGGGCAGAACTTCTAAGCACAGAGTCTCAGGGGGACACACACATTCTCTATTTGAGGGCAGAACTTCTAAGCACAGAGTCTCAGGGACACACACACATTCTCTATTTGAGGGCAGAACTTCTAAGCACAGAGTCTCAGGGACACACACACATTCTCTATTTGAGGGCAGAACTTCTAAGCACAGAGTCTCAGGGACACACACGCATTCTCTATTTGAGGGCAGAACTTCTAAGCACAGAGTCTCAGGGACACAGCAATTGCGTTATTTCAGACTGGCCTTACCAAACTATCTTCATTGTGATGACTAGTTTTGTTTAGACCCATGACTATAGTTACACATAATGTCATGTTAATGCATAGCCTCACAGATATGAATAGACTTTGTGTTGTGGTTCTCCTGTAATTACTTTTAACACCTAATGAGATTGTGTCTGATTTTAAAAACTCCTAACTGTTGACCTGTTGATGACCTCTTATCTGACCCTTTACCTGAAGGCCACGCCCCCAAGGTGAGACCCGGCGATGTCAGTTAAACTGGCCGTGTTGGTTACACTACTGTCACCATGACAATACCTTGTACTCATGACATCAGCAATGTGCTACTTCTGAGGGCACATTCACTCTGTGATGATTTGTTTGCCATGATGTCACTAGGGGTTGTAACGTGTTCTGTACTATGTTACAACCCTTTCTCCAGTTGTACTTGAGGAGGAATACCTACCATGGACAGTGCAATGACAAGCTTGACTTTCAGGAATAATCTTAGGAAAACTCATATTACATTTTTGGTATTTTTATGGCCTAAAGGTGAGTGTGCGAGGCGTCTGTGTGATTTATTTTACAATGCATGGTTTTGAATTATAATGACCTAACCGAAGCCGGAAGGGCGGGTTGTCCGCTTTGATGCCTCACTCAATTACAACGTATCTCACTTTTTTGAACTGGAAGAGGTAGCTAAGTGTTGAGGCTTTACCATACATGGTACATTAGACCAATTCATCCACTAATGGAAACACAACATCACTATGAGATATGGACTATCCTGCTAGCATACAGCCTGTCCTTTCCACCCGCCTCGCTCTGTCAGCCCGCCCGCTTCTGGGCTGTTTTCCGCTTTAGGCGAATGTTTCCATATACAGTATGTGTGTATCACAGGTGGCTACTTAGGGGAGGACGGTTCATGTGTTTGATCTGCCGGATACCATTCCATTAATTCCGTTCCAGCCATTACTATGAGCCCAATGAAGGTGTTTATGGTTTTCAGGACACACTGCATACACTAACCTTTAGGGCTCATAGGAAATGTGATCCTCTTCTCCAGAGGATATTGGGTTAGCATTAATCCCCTAATGGAAATCATACAGCTGAATACATCGATGACAACACACACACACACACACATTAGGGATTCCCCTACTAGGTTACAGACAAAGCATCACCACACGCCCACACACACACACACACACACACAGTCTTGTAAAACTAACCTTGTGGGGACACACAATTCAGTCCCATTCAATATCATATTTTTCCTTACACCTAAACCTAACCCTAACCTGTACCCTTACCCTAACATTAACCCCAAAACTAACCCTAGCTCCTAACCCTAAACTAACCCTAGTTCCTAACCCTAAACTAACCCTAGCTCCTAACCCTAAAACTAACCCTAGCTCCTAACCCTAAAACTAAACCCTAAAACTAACCCTAGCTCCTAACCCTAACCCCAAAACTAACCCTAAACCCTAACCCTAGCTCCTAACCCTAACCCCAAAACTAACCCTAGCTCCTAACCCTAAAACTAACTCTAGCTCCTAACCCTAACCCCAAAACTAACCCTAGCTCCTAACTCTAAAACTAACCCTAGCTCCTAACCCCAAAACTAACCCTAGCTCCTAACCCTAAAACTAACACTAACCCCAACACTAACCCTAGCTCCTAACCCTAAAACTAACCCTAGCTCCTAACCCTAAAACTAACCCTAGCTCCTAACCCCAACACTAACCCTAGCTCCTAACCCTAAAACGAACCCTAGCTTCTAACCCTAAAACTAACCCTAGCTCCTAACCGCAAACCTAATTCTAACCCTAACACTAATTCTAACCTTAACCCCCTAGAAATAGCATTTGACCTTGTGGGGACCAACAAACTGTCCCCAGTTGGTCAAATTAGTTTACTATTCTTGTGGGGGACTTCTGGTTCTTCTTCTGGTCCCCACAAGTATAGTTAAACACGTCCACACACACACACACACACTTATGATACACCACATTCACTTCACACACACACACTGGCTGGCACAGTCCTGAGTAGTGGTACTAGACAGAGAGTCAATGATCCTTGGTAGTGACGGGGTTAACAGTGGTCATGATCCAACTATCCCAGCAGTCTCTTAGTGAATAATTCAACAACAGCACCGATCTCATTTCATCAACCACAAACACACGTACACAGCCAGTGGTCACATTTGAGAAAACACACACACACATTGACACATGCTCCATCATAATCTTACTCACACACACCACATACTGTACAGACACACACACACACCACATACTGTACAGACACACACACACGCTGTACAGACACACACTCAGGGCAGGTAGACGTTTATTGGGATGAGTCTTGTCCTTGAGGCAGGACTGAGGGCCTCATACAGAGACACACACATCACACAGGCAGGCAGGCAGGCCTAGGCAGGAAAGCATACCAGGGCCTAGTTCTGTTCTAATACCAGGGCCTACCAGGGCCTAGTTCTGTTCTAATACCAGGGCCTAGTTCTGTTCTAATACCAGGGCCTAGTTCTGTTCTAAACCAGGACCTAGTTCTATTCTAATACCAGGGCCTAGTTCTATTCTAATACCAGGGCCTAGTTCTGTTCTAATACCAGGGCCTAGTTCTGTTCTAATACCAGGACCTAGTTCTATTATAATACCAGGGCCTAGTTCTGTTCTAATACCAGGGCCTAGTTCTATTCTAATACCTTGGCCTAGTTCTATTATAATACCAGGACCTAGTTATATTCTAATATCAGGACCTAGTTCTATTCTAATATCAGGGCTTAGTTCTATCCTAATACCAGGGCCTAGTTCTGTTCTAATACCAGGGCCTAGTTCCTAATACCAGGGCCTAGTTCTGTTATAATACCAGGGCCTAGTTCTATCCTAATACCAGGCCCTTGAGTTGTTCCTGGTCAGGTCATGTGGTCAGGAAAAACTCCTGACCCTACTTACAGTGCATACTGTTTCCTGACAATGTGCCTTGACCAGGAAAAGCCCTGCACTCAGCCTGACTGTGTTGTATGGATATCATGAAGGAGGAAAACATTCTGTTTGGATTTTCCTTTAGGAATCATTAGGATTTATGCCTGTTAGTTTCCAATGGCCGTGTTCAGAACAGAAACGTAGCTAGCACATATTGGAATGGGAGTGGAGAAAGTCATTCTGTACAGAGTTCCTAAACAGAACACTTGCTTTTCCAAGTGGTTTGAGGGTTTGAAGGTTTGAGTTCTCACCCTGAAGTGATTTCCTGATTATTGGCTTGTTTGCCGACAGAAGGGAAAAAGCAAAAACTCGATTTTGTTCTGTTTCTCATCAAAATATCTAAAAGCCACTGACCCATTAGACACTGACCCATTGTTTTTAATAATTCTAACATGGATCAAGCCAAGTCTTTTCTACAGTGATAGCGTTGGAATAGTCCATTTTTCCCTCATAAATAGGGGTGGAGGTTGAAAACTGCCTAACCCCACCTGAAAAAGAACTAATGAAACTACCACATGAACACTGGCTTTATATCCATCCATAATTATAGATATCATCATTAACCTAGATAGGAAATACCTCTTATTCTTGTTCCCAGTTGGCTCCAAAACTTCCACACTGTTGCCAAGTGGAGTTGGAGGAGTGAAGCCTGGAGGGCGGCCATATTTGGCAGTGTTGTGATTTATATTCTCTATCTCTGCTGGCTGTCAGCTCAACTAACCAGTCCTTCCACACCCGTCACAGGTGTGAGAGTGACTAGAACTGAAAGATGTTGTAACACCAAGCTCAGTGCAGTACACCACATGTAACAACCACTTCTTTAATGTTTGTATAAGTCATAACATACATCGTCTCATAATGATCGTGTCATAACATACATCGTCTCATAATGATCGTGTCATAACATACATCGTCTCATAATGATCGTGTCATAACATTGATTATTTTCCTTTGTTTATTTCTCCTCTGTTTTTCCTCCTTTCCTTTAATATATGTTATCTTGCCCTTCAGAAACAGGAGAAAACAATCACATGAACGGCTGTTGGTGTACTGACATTTGATCATTGCCATCTGGCTTGCAGAAACAGAGAAATCCCATTTAGATATACAGTATTGTCAGAGTTGTTATGACCACTTGGATTGGACAGATCCTCAGAAGGCTTCTCATATCTTCCAAGTCCCTTCTTGTTAACTGATGCATTGTTTTTCCTCCAAGCCAATCACCACTCTTTAATAAGACATCTCCTGTTTCGCTGCACCTCAGCCTAGATTGGCCCTCACAGATGGTACTGGCTAAGGTAGAGCGAAGAGGGCCTTTGGCACAGAAAGAGGAAGACACACACACGTACAGAGGGACGATGACATGGGCCACCCTCCAGGGGGTGATTAGTGCTGTGTGGACAGGCATCTAGAGGCAGTCAGAGGTTAGCTTGGCAGGGACGGCCGTCTCCCCTCGCTAATGTCTACCAGCAGGGCTGTCCACACTGTTTATCTTACTCTCATGCCTTCCAGAACTCACTCACTCTCGCTCTATTTCAACTCTCTCGTTTCTTCTTTCTCTTTCATACACACACAACCTCTTTCTCTTTCTTCTCAACTTTTTCTCTCCATCTCTCTCTATACCTCTCTCTTTATATCCTCTCTTTCTCTCAATCTCGTTTTCCCCCTCCTCCATCTCTCTCTATGTGGATCCAGGACAGATCCCTGGGTGCTAATAGCTAAGTGACCTCTCTGTATTAAGCCCCACCCCTTCCTCCTGGCCTTGCGGTCACTTCCTGCTTCTCCGCCAATAAGAATTCATTTGAATGAAATCAGTCTGAATCATTCCATTGTACTCCACATCAGGCCTGGATTACTTTCTTAGGGCATCCTTCCCGGAACGCTGTTGGTTTAAGCAATTTTATGGAATTCATGTTTTATATTTTGGTGTTGAGGAGAGAGAGATTTAGTAAGTATTAAAACAGATTTTCCCTCCCCTATTCGATATCTACCTCGTAATACTTCTAAAAGTGACATCCATACATCTGCGTACTCCTTCCATCCTACACCCATCCCTCCCTCTATGCCCAGCGAATGGCCGACCATTGTTGTCGTCCCCCCATATGAGCCAACATAGTGCACCACACCCTGTGTGTCTGTCTGCTAAAAATACCTTGTCAGGACTGGATGTATTGTCTGATGACAGGCGATGTATAATGCAGATATTGTGTGATAGTACACACACACACACACCACACACCACACACACACACTGATAGCGTGTGGCAGGTATGTGTTCTTCATTGGGTGTTTGAGGGATAGGGTCCCATATGGGGGTCAGCCCAGACACCCTACACCCCCTTTACCACTCCCTAACAACTCCTTATCACCCCACAGTGGAGGTGAGGTTACACCATGTCATTAATAACAATTACTCTGTCACCAGTGACACGTATTGTTGGTGAATGAACCTAGATGTCAGAAGTGTGCGTACTGGTAGCAAAGTCAGGTGCAAGAGAGCAGGGATTTGTAAACAGGCGCACACTTTATTTAGGCAAAAGTGCAAAACGTGCAAAACAGTCACAAGAATGATGTTTAACAATAAACATTTTCATGAAAAATAACACGGAAAAAACAAGCCAGTCTGGCGCGTCAACAATACACACGTAACACAAACAATCTCACACAAAGACATGATGGGGAACAGAGGAATAAATACATGTAGATTGATTGGGGAATGAAAACCAGGTGTGCAGGGAACAAGACAAAACAAATGGATACATGAAAAATGGAGCGGCGATGGCTAGAAAGCCGGTAACGTCGACCGCTGAACGAACAAGGAGAGAAGCCGACTACGGCGGAAGTCGTGACACTAGATGCTCATTGTGACGTTTTACACAGATACTCGACACAACATTTACTCCGATTCCCATGTACAGTGTTGTCTACAGTCTTAGAAAAAGGTGCTATCTAGAACCTAAAAGGGATCTTCAGCTAGAACCATTTTAGTTCCAGGTTCCTTTCCACCAAGGGCTCTACATCAAACACAAAAGGGTTCTACCTGGAACCAAAAAGGCTTTTCCTGGAACCAAAAAGGGTTATTCTGGAACCAAAAAGGGTTATCCTATGGGGACAGCTGAAGAACTTGTTTGAAACCCTTTTATCTCTGATTGCATATCACTTTCCTGATAATCAGTTGTTATGTGTGGCTGTGGTTGAGGTGAGTGTTATGATGTGGTGTTGAGATGAGTTAGTTTTATACAAGGGGAAGGTCTTTGAGTTGGAGATTATCTTTCTATACTTAAAGTCCAAATCATTGACATTACAACTATAGACTCAGTATAGAGCAGCTGTTGAGTGTTTTTTCCACTGATAGGCTAGCAGTGTTAAGGAGATACAGGCCTACATACAGTATGGACATTCCTGTGGTGTGATAACTATTTGATTTCTTTGACAGTCATCTTACTGTAATAACATCAGGATGATCTGTCACGGAGGAGATACCCTGTTGTACATAATATGTGTGGGTATCTTCAATCTGTTCTGCTTCTCTGACTCAAGTTGAACAGAATATACAGTAGATAGGTAGGGGTTGGGATCAAGCAGAAGACACATTTAATTTCCCTGTGATAATGGACAACAAATTAAACACATTAGTGGTGTTTGTTTGGTAGAGACCACAAACAAGCAATAAAGACTATTGGAGGGATCCAAACTTATTCCTTCTGCACTTACATCTGACAGGACTTCTTTGAGTACTCAGTAGTGTATATGACTGAACTGTAGATGATATTGTGTATCTTTCTCTCTGTTCACTACAGGAGGCTCTGGCCCATGTTAATGCCCATGCCCAGGTGGTGCGGCCACCAGTGGACCCATCGGAGCTGTTCCCCAGGCTGTGCCGCCTGGTGCGGGCCGAGACTGGCTACGGCTTCAACCTGCACAGTGAGAAGTCCCGGCCGGGCCAGTACATCCGCTCCCTGGACCCTGGGTCTCCAGCCGACCACGCCGGGCTCAGACCACAGGACAGACTCATAGAGGTGAGGAGAGATGGGATGAGTGAAGGAGGGGAGAGGAGAGAGGGGATGGGTGAAGGAGGAGAGGGGGATGGGTGAAGGAGGGGAGAGGAGCGAGGGGATGGGTGAAGGAGGGGAGAGGAGAGGGATGGGTGGAGGAGGGGAGGATTGGTGTCGAAAGAGGGCAAGTGGTTAGAGACTGAAGAAGACGTGTGGGGGACTGTGGAGCTCCATGAAGGGGTTTATTTTTCATGAAGGTGAGGAGGATAGGTGTGTGAGGAGGAGGCTGGGAAGAGTGGCTAGTCCAGGAGGAGGATAGGTGTGTGAGGAGGAGGCTGGGAAGAAGGGCTAGTCCAGGAGGAGGATAGGTGTGTGAGGAGGAGGCAGGAGGAGGATAGGTGTGTGAGGAGGAGAAGGGCTAGTCCAGGAGGAGGATAGGTGTGTGAGGAGGAGGCTGGGAAGAAGGGCTAGTCCAGGAGGAGGATAGGTGTGTGAGGAGGAGGGTGGGAAGAGGGGCTAGTCCAGGAGGAGGATAGGTGTGTGAGGAGGAGGCTGGGAAGAAGGGCTAGTCCAGGAGGAGGATAGGTGTGTGAGGAGGAGGCTGGGAAGAGGGGCTAGTCCAGGAGGAGGATAGGTGTGTGAGGAGGAGGCTGGGAAGAGGGGCTAGTCCAGGAGGAGGATAGGTGTGTGAGGAGGAGGCTGGGAAGAAGGGCTAGTCCAGGAGGAGGATAGGTGTGTGAGGAGGAGGCTGGGAAGAAGGGCTAGTCCAGGAGGAGGATAGGTGTGTGAGGAGGAGGCTGGGAAGAGGGGCTAGTCCAGGAGGAGGATAGAGGTGCAGGGGATTGGTGGGAGAGGGAGGAGGGAGTCTGATGTCTTAATAATCACGGAACTATGGACCAGTAGCGGCTTGGTTTGTAAACTTTAGACAAGTGGTGAGAGAGAAGGAGACAGACTCCAATCAGCTAGTTTACATTGGTCCTAATGAGACCCTAATGAGGTGGGCTTTGAGAAATGAGGTTGGAACACCCTAATTAGGGGGGTTTATAGAACAGAGAGAGAGAGAGAGGGAGTGGGGTGATTGAACATGTGTCTGAGATAAGGGATACAGAGTGAGACCCCAAGAGGCATTTTACTCCCCTATGTACATGCAAATGTATGTGTGCTTGCTTGTGAATGTTTGGGTTTATCAGTGTGTGTACACAGGTGTGACCTCGTGTGGCAGAAGTCTCAATGCTCATCCTTCATGCGTGTGCAGGGCCACATGTGCCTGGTTTAACCCCTCTAACGATACCACCGCTATAACACGGCCTGGACCCCAGCCTCATCTCACACATGTTTTAGTTGAGATTAAGGAGGACAGGCTGATAGGGGGGAGAGGTTGTTCATCAGTCTGAAAGCAGGATACAGACGAGAGAGAAACATATGAGGCCTGAATGTGTGGAAGAAAGAAGGGATGGAGGGATAGCAGAGGGTCAGAGATAGAGGGATAGAAGGAGACGCGTGAAACATACTGATCCTGCTCACCATACACCCTCTCAATCAGACCCCCAGACACATTCCCATGAGCCCTGACCCCATAGCAGTACATCAGGGCCTAACAAGGCCACACAGGGCCAAGACTGGGTCAAATACAGGGTCAGGCAGGGCCAAATACAGGGTAAGACAGGGTCAAATACAGGGTAAGACAGGGTCAAATACAGGGTCAGGCAGGGCCAAATACAGGGTCAGACAGGACGTAAAATACACTGCATCAAGCGTTACCATGACGTTACCATAGCGTTGTGGTGAAAACACAAGGCTGGAAACAGTAAAAACAAAGTGTAAGATGGCAGGCAGAGCAGTTGGATACAGTAGACTCCAACAGGGTCAAAGAGAGACTCACACACACATGCACGGCTATACCATTCCAGTCCTGCCCATACAGTATGAGTAACACGGACGGCTGCACACACACTGGCACTAGAGGGAGGAGTTGCTTTCAATGCTTTGATGTGCCTCTGTCTGTCCAGCAACAGGAAACAGGGAGAGTGAACTGTAGCTATGGGAGCTAGCTTCCTGTGTCTGTTAGATGACAATAACAGGCCAGGTCACTCCCTGTCTATGTGCTCTATGGTCCATAAATAGGTTTTATCATGTTTATATAGAGACTAAAGAGTCCCTGCCCTGCACCCAAAGACACACATCCAGAGAGAGAGACAGAGAGACCTAGATCTTCTGCACAGATTCTGTCAGACCTGGGCCCTGACAGTAAATCTCAGTAAGACAAAAATGATGGTGTTCCAACAAAGGTCCAGTTCCTAATAAAGCCCCTTAAATTGAAATGTAATTGACAGAGATGACAGAGATACCCTTCCCTGAACCTGAATACACACACCCAGGGAGAGAGACAGAGATACCCTGAACCTGAATACACAGTCCCAGGGAGAGAGACAGAGATACCCTGCCCTGAACCTGAATACACACGCCCAGGGAGAGAGACAGAGATACCCTGCCCTGAACCTGAATACACACGCCCAGGGAGAGAGACAGAGATACCCTTCCCTGAACCTGAATACACACACCCAGGGAGAGAGACAGAGATACCCTGCCCTGAACCTGCATACACACGCCCAGGGAGAGAGACAGAGATGCCCTGCCCTGAACCGGAATACACACGCCCAGGGAGAGAGACAGAGATACCCTGCCCTGAACCTGCATACACACGCCCAGGGAGAGAGACAGAGATACCCTGCCCTGAACCTGCATACACACGCCCAGGGAGAGAGACAGAGATACCCTTCCCTGAACATGAATACACACAGGCCCAGGGAGAGAGACATAGATACCCTTCCCTGAACCTGAATACACACGCCCAGGGAGAGAGACAGAGATACCCTTCCCTGAACCTGAATACACACGCCCAGGGAGAGAGACAGAGATACCCTTCCCTGAACCTGAATACACACGCCCAGGGAGAGAGACAGAGATACCCTGCCCTGAACCTGGATACACACGCCCAGGGAGAGAGACAGAGATACCCTGAACCTGAATACACACGCCCAGGGAGAGAGACAGAGATACCCTGCCCTGAACCTGAATACACACGCCCAGGGAGAGAGACAGAGATACCCTTCCCTGAACCTGAATACACACGCCCAGGGAGAGAGACAGAGATACCCTGCCCTGAACCTGAATACACACGCCCAGAGAGAGACAGAGATACCCTGCCCTGAACCTGAATACACACGCCCAGAGAGAGAGAGACAGAGACAGATGACTACACAGGACAGTAAATACAATGGGCTCCATTGGGTTAATACAGGGTATAGTTCAATGCAGTACTGTAGGACATTCCACTGACTCCCCTCCACACTGCTTAGATACTGTAAGAACTCAGAGAGGCCAAATACTTGAGACAATACAGTACTGTCTGTCTCTACTGTGCTCTTCAATTCATAACAATAGAATCTCATTCTACGTCTATGCATTACCTTCCCCAATATGTCTGCAAAGCAGCATTCAGCAACCAGCTGTGACATTCCACCACATCATAGTCAAGAAGGTATTTGTAGATCAAGAACCTGTATTGGTGTCCTCCTCTGAACACAACAGTTAAACGACTTGGCCTTCTCCTTTCCTGTATGAATGGGGCTCAACAGTATCAGCTGTGTTTTGACAGGACCGAGTGAAAGGGATTTCTAATGAACACAGTCTGGGTGTACAGTTTCAGCTCAGAGTGGTTCGTCTATAGTCATTGAAACCCTGTCTGTGTTAGCTAGATTAGCGCTAAGTGAAGTTACTCCCTACCCACTGATTCAGGGTCCCTATAATCAGTGGTGGAAAAAGTACCCAATTGTCATACTTGAATAAAATTAAAGATACCTTGATATAAAATAACTAATGTAAAACTGAAAGTCACCCAGTAAAATATTTGAGTTAAAGTTTTTAAAAAACGATTTTGTTGTAAATATACTTAAGTATCAAAAGTAAATGTAATTGCTCAAATATACTTAGGTATCAAAAGTAAAAGTATAAATCATTTCACATTCTATATATTAAGCAAACCAGATGGCACAAGTTTCTTGTTTTTAACTGTACGGATAACCAGGGGCACACTCCAACACTCAGACATAATTTACAAACGAAGCACGTGTGTTTAGTGAGTCCGCCAGATCAGAGGCAGTAGGGATGACCAGGGATGCTCTCTTGATAAGTGCGTGGACCATTTTCCTGTCCTGCTAAGCAATGAAAATGTAATGACTACTTTTGGGTGTCAGGGAAAATGTATTAAGTAAAAGGTACATCATTTTCTTTAGGACTACAGGGGAGGAAAATTTAAAGTTGTCAAAAATATAAATAGTATAGTACAGATACACCAAAAAACTACTTAAGTAGTACTTTAAAGTATTTTTACTTAATTACACCATATATACAAAAGTATGTGGACAACTCTTCAAATTAGTGGATTTGGCTATTTTAGCCACACCCGTTGCTGACAGGTGTATAAAATCGAGCTCACCGCCATGAAATCTCACTAGACAAACATTGGCAGTAAGAATGGCTTTATTTGAGAGCTCAGTGACTTTCAACGTGGCAGCATCATAGGATGCCACCTTTCCAACAAGTCGGTTCGTCAAATTTCTTCCCTGCTAGAGCTGCCCCGCTCAACTGTAAGTGCTGTTATTGTAAAGTGGAAACGTCTAGGAGCAACGACAGCTCAGCCACATAAGCTCACAGAATGGGACCGCCGAGTGCTGAAGTGTGTGGTGTGTTAAAATCATCTATCATCGGTTGCAACACTCACTACTGTGTTCTAAACTTCCTCTGGAAGCAACATCAGCACAATAACTGTTCGTCGGGAGCTTCGTAAAAATGGGTTTCCATGGCCGAGCAGTCGCACACAAGCCTAAGATCACCATGAGCAATGCTAAGCGTCAGCTGGAATGGTGTAAAGCTTGGACTCTGGAGCAGTGGAAACGCGTTCTCTGGAGTGATGAATCATGCTTCGCCAACTGGCAGTCTGACGGACGAATCTGGGTTTGGCGGATGGCAGGAAAACACTACCTGCCCCAATGCATAGTGCCAACGGTAAAGTTTGGTGGAGGGGGAATAATGGTCTGGGGCTGTTTTTCATGGTTTGGGCTGGGCCCCTTATTCTAGATGATTCTGGGCTTCCAACTTTGTGGCAACAGTTTGGGGAAGGCCCTTTCCTGTTTCACCATGGCAATGCCCCAGTGCATAAAGCGAGGTCCATACAGAAATGGCTTGTCAAGATCAGTGTGGAAGATCTTGACTGGCCTGTACAGAGCCCTGACCTCAACCCCACCGAACACCTCGGGAGGAATTGGAGTGCCGACTGGAAGCCAGGCCTAATCGGCCAACATCAGTGTGCAACCTCACTAATGCTCTTGTGGCTGAATGGAAGCAAGTCCACACAGCAATGTTCCAACATCTAGTGGAAAGCCTTCCCAGAAGAGTGGAGGCTGCTATTGCAGCAATGTTTCAACATCTAGTGGAAAGCCTTCCCAGAAGAGTGGAGGCTGTTATAGCAGCAAAGGGGGGACCAACTCCATATCAATGCGCATAATTTTGGAATGAGATGTTCAGTGAGCAGGTGTCCGCATACTTTTGGTCACTTAGTGTACTTTACATCACTGCCTATAATCATTTAGGTTAGGATCAGGAGTAGGCTGATCTGGTCCTAGATCTGGGGTTAAGGACTACTTTTACCTTATGCAGTTTCCCCTATACAGGTCAGTGTCAGTAAACTGTAGTCAGTGAAGCCCTGTTTCACTCAGTCATTGGTTTTAATGCTGTGTCTGTTCGTTCTAGCTGGATTAGTGCTAAGTGGCTAGGTCACTGTACCTGCTGAAACTGCAGGCAGAGCCCCAGGGGTTTGGTCTAGGTAACCCCAGGCAGGTGTGTGGGCTCAGCGGTTGACTAGAGGATGATTATGTGTGTGTTATTCTCTGTGGCTAATGGAGGATGTCTCTGACCAAGCAACTGTGTGGCACGGTGCACTGCTTGGTCCATCGTCAGCAGCTCGTTAGCAAGGTGAAGACCCATTCTCTCACACACACACACACACACACACACACACACACACACACACACACACACACACACACACACACACACACACACACACACACACACACACACACACACACAAAGGTAAACCAATGGAAACATTCCAGGGTGTACAACCTAAGCAAACACTGACGATTATGATTGTACCTTGAAAACGACTGCTCTGTAAAGCATTCAAACAGCACTGTATTCCAATGAAAAACAGCTTTGGCCCACTGGCACTACACTGACTGTTGTATTGTGTGGGAGTCGCCTAACGAACAAGGGCCCTATTAATTAGCTTGAGTGGGCTGGATTGTTTTGTTGGATTGTGAAGGATTGCTGCTGCTATGAAACATGACACAACACCTGCTCCCCTATCCCAACACAAAGGGGGCTTGTTCCTCCTCATGCACTAGGGCTGGTATGATGAGACGATTCTCTACCAATTAGTGTGTGATGACTCCACTGAGCCTTATGTTCTGACACCTACTCTAATGGCGAGAGGGACAGAGACAGAGAGACAGAGAGAGAGAGACAGAGCAAGAGGGATAGACAGAGAGGGAGAGCGAGAGAAAGAATAGATAGAGATGTGTTTCTGATAGTGAAGGGGTCAGCACCATAACAGTTATCACTGCTTAACTCTCACTCTCGCTTTCTTTCATGCTCTTTCTTTTTTCTCTTTTTCTCTCTTTCACACACACAATACACACAACTTCTCTTGGTTTTACACATTCTTTCCTCCCTTTCTCTCTCTCTTTCCCTCCTTCTCATAGTCTCTCCCTAGCCTTAACAGGCACTCACTAGACTTTTACATTTCCTATGTAACAGTTAGTTATGAGAGAGTAGGTGGGTATCTAGCCATGCTGTTACAGTGTATTAGACCAGTCTGGTACGTAGCCATGTTGTTACAGTGTATTAGACCAGTCTGGTATCTAGCCGTGCTGTTACAGTGTATTAGACCAGTCTGGTATCTAGCCGTGCTGTTACAGTGTATTAGACCAGTCTGGTATCTAGCCGTGTTACAGTGTATTAGACCAGTCTGGTATCTAGCCGTGCTGTTACAGTGTATTAGACCAGTCTGGTATCTAGCCGTGCTGTTACAGTGTATTAGACCAGTCTGGTATCTAGCCGTGTTGTTACAGTGTATTAGACCAGTCTGGTATCTAGCCGTGCTGTTACAGTGTATTAGACCAGTCTGGTATCTAGCCGTGCTGTTACAGTGTATTAGACCAGTCTGGTATCTAGCTGTGCTGTTACAGTGTATTAGACCAGTCTGGTAACTTTGTTACAGTGTATTAGACCAGTCTGGTATCTAGCCGTGCTGTTACAGTGTATTAGACCAGTCTGGTATCTAGCCGTGTTGTTACAGTGTATTAGACCAGTCTGGTATCTAGCCGTGTTGTTACAGTGTATTAGACCAGTCTGGTATCTAGCCGTGTTGTTACAGTGTATTAGACCAGTCTGGTATCTTTGTTACAGTGTATTAGACCAGTCTGGTATCTAGCCGTGCTGTTACAGTGTATTAGACCAGTCTGGTATCTAGCCGTGTTGTTACAGTGTATTAGACCAGTCTGGTATCTAGCCGTGTTGTTACAGTGTATTAGACCAGTCTGGTATCTAGCCGTGTTGTTACAGTGTATTAGACCAGTCTGGTATCTTTGTTACAGTGTATTAGACCAGTCTGGTATCTAGCCGTGCTGTTACAGTGTATTAGACCAGTCTGGTATCTAGCCGTGCTGTTACAGTGTATTAAACCAGTCTGGTATCTAGCCGTGCTGTTACATTGTATTAGACCAGTCTGGTACCTTGCCGTGTTGTTACAGTGTATTAGACCAGTCTGGTATCTAGCCGTGTTGTTACAGTGTATTAGACCAGTCTGGTATCTAGCCGTGTTGTTACAGTGTATTAGACCAGTCTGGTATCTAGCCGTGCTGTTACAGTGTATTAGACCAGTCTGGTATCTAGCCGTGCTGTTACAGTGTATTAGACCAGTCTGGTATCTAGCCGTGCTGTTACAGTGTATTAGACCAGTCTGGTATCTAGCCGTGCTGTTACAGTGTATTAGACCAGTCTGGTATCTAGCCGTGCTGTTACAGTGTATTAGACCAGTCTGGTATCTAGCCGTGCTGTTACAGTGTATTAGACCAGTCTGGTATCTTTGTTACAGTGTATTAGACCAGTCTGGTATCTAGCCGTGTTGTTACAGTGTATTAGACCAGTCTGGTACCTAGCCGTGCTGTTACAGTGTATTAGACCAGTCTGGTATCTAGCCGTGTTGTTACAGTGTATTAGACCAGTCTGGTATCTAGCCGTGTTGTTACAGTGTATTAGACCAGTCTGGTACCTTGCCGTGTTGTTACAGTGTATTAGACCAGTCTGGTACCTAGCCGTGCTGTTACAGTGTATTAGACCAGTCTGGTATCTAGCCGTGCTGTTACAGTGTATTAGACCAGTCTGTGTCACAACCAACTCCTACTGCCCTCACTTCATAAGCAGCAGCGTTACTGAATTTTAAAACAAAATCCCCCTCAGGACACTGATACCTGAAACCCACACTATTGGTTCAGCAGAAGCTAGGCATCAATATTTGATGGTGTACCAACGTTAAGGCAGGCAGCATCGTGCAAAGCTACAGTACTCGCTGAATAGAGTTAATGGAATATACAGGAGTCTGTGGAAAGTCACAGGGAGAAACTCTCCAACAGAAACTTGCTGATGTGTTAGTGATTGGGGTGGAGGTGTGAGGGCTTCTTCTTACCTTTCAGACACTCTCTCGCTCCCCTCACACACTCCCCCTTCACTCTTTTCCAGCTGAATTCACAAGTTGCCGAACCAATAAAAGAGGGTTTACTATGACCAAAGAGAGAGAGAGAGAAAGTGTTTGAAAAGGAAACAAATAAACTATGTTCTACTGTTAGAGCCCATTAGCTTACATGCTCGTTCCATCCTTGTTGTAATGGAGTATGGAATGTAAAGGTATTCTGTTCAGTTTGTACGTCATTGAGGAAGGAATGCAGAATATTCTCTCTATGCACCATCTTGCAAAAATGTGTGTCTGATTCCTCACAGGTTTTGTCCTCACACTTCATTGAGTCCGGTGGAAAATGATCGTTTTGGTGCATAGTACCCTCTACTGTTTGGATCACGTAACGGCATATTGCATATTCAGTTGATCCTTGTCTGAATAAATAAGTATTTTAGTTTAGGCTATACCATGGTTTTGGACAGTTGTGAATGTGTTCTCTAAAACGCTGGGTCAGGTAAAGAGAATGTTGTTGGATTGAGACTGGTGACCTGCTGCACTGGTCCAATGTGGACGAATCAGAAATCAACTGTAAGTCAACCAGTGTAAAGTCTGCACACCAGTAATGACAGACGCCCGACCAACCAACATCACTAGTGTGCTTTTTTTAGAACTTGTTTTGGATACTTAGTTGTTCCTGTCTGAACCAGCAGCAGGATCTACAGTTCACTGTTTCTTTCCTACTGTATCCATATTCACAACCAGACACCCTTGAACGTCTTTCAGACATTGAAACATTGAGACAGTGAGGAGGCCAGATCACAGAGTCACAGACAACAGTATAGATGGAGACATGTAACATCACTCACCCATAACACCCTTTATTCCCCTCTCTCTCCCTTCTCTCCTTTCAGGTGAATGGGGTGAACGTAGAGGGCATGCGTCATGCGGAGGTCGTGGCCTTCATAAAGAGAGGAGGAGATGAGACCAGGCTGCTGGTGGTGGACCCTGACACAGACCATCACTTTAAGAAGATGGGCGTCACCCCATTGGCCAGCCACGTTAAAGGTAGGCCTACACCCCTGTTTATCTGTAAAACAGAATATTGATTTCAAGTGTACTCTTATAAACCACGCCAGTCTCTAGTCTAATTGTACATCTACATTTTACATATTACATAATGTTACATAATATTGCATAATATTGCATATTGAGAAGGCAGTAATGATGATCCTAATCTATAGTGAAATGTTACGGTGTTGTTCATCAAAACCAGCATCAGATTACTGATCTCCAAATCTGAGCCTGTAATTCTGGGTGTTGGGTGAAGTTGCCCGTAGGGTGGATCAGTTTTGCATTTCCTCCACTAATGGTTCGGGTTAGGATTGGGGGGGAGGAAAGGGTAGAGAAGCGGATCCTAGATCTGTACGTAGAGCGTAATTCTGACCCTTCTTTCCCAGACTTTGACGGTCCGTCCATATCCAACGGCTCCCCCAGTCCTCAGATCAACGGCAGCTTCACCAGCTGCTCCATCCAGTCACACCACTCTGACCTGAGCAGTCCAGACAACAGCCTGCAGGTGAGACGTGTGTGTGTGTGTGTGTGTGTGTGTGTGTGTGTGTGTGTGTGTGTGTGTGTGTGTGTGTGTGTGTGTGTAGTGTGTGTGTAGTGTGTGTGTAGTGTGTACAAACATGCAAGAAAGCGTGCAAGGTGTGTGTGTATATGTGTGTCTGCATGCGTGTGTAGACACTATATTGGAGTGTACAGTATATAACCTCTTGTTATTTCATATAACACATGTATCACATTAACACAGATATTATCAGAATTACACATCAGGGTTCTATATTTCAATTCATTACATTCAGGAAGTAAACTGAGGTATACCAATTTTACCATTCCCACATTTGACCAATTCCAAATCATTGAGCAAATTAGAAGAATTGGAATTCCCGTTGACTTCCTGAATTGACTGAATTGAAATTGAATTGACCTCAACCCTGCCATGCGTGTGATTGTCATCCACACTATAACTACCAAGTAGTCTCTGATCTGATCTGTCTGTCTGTCTGTGTATCTAGCTGGGAGAGGACGAGGCGAGCCGTCTGATGGACCCGTTTGCTGAGATCGGCCTGCTCCTGAGTCCCACAGCGGCTGAGGCCAAAGAGAAGGCCCACGCCAAGAGAGCCAAGAAGAGAGCCCCTCAGATGGACTGGGACAAAAAACACCAGCTCTTCAGCAACTTCTGAACTTTTCTGCCACCCAATGAGAGAAGCAGAAAGACTGTCGAATTTGACATTTCTGAAACGTACCTTCAACATTCCTACCCGTTACCCCACCACCACTACCACCCAATCCAACAGAAGAGAATATGCAGATAGAATGTTGTTCTTTGAACGTTGGCCATCCAACACCCACTCCCCCCTGCTTCCAAAATGGACTGGATGGAATGATGGACATCTCATCCTTTACCCCTCCTTCAATCCTCCCTTCTTCCACCCTTCTCTATACCCTCATCCCACCCAGAGAGAGCTTGTCTTCTGGACTGGACTGGAATAAGAGACTCAAGATTACCAGCTTCTTCTGAATCCTCCCGTCATCATCAGTCTTTCCCTAAACCATCCAATGGCCCTCCTCTTCTACCACTAACTCCCACCTCCTCTGAGGACTGCTCTGGAGAGAGGAGGCACTTATTTTTGTATTCAGAAAGTAGAAAAGCACCATGATAGCTGTTAGCCAGCCCAGCTATAAGGAGTATGGGGAATATGGACTATGTGAGATGTTTGTGAACACTGTGACCTGATCTTAAACATTGGGGTTTGTTTTGACCCTGTAAGAGAAGGAACGTACGCCCAAAGATGGATAAAACTCTTCCTCCCATGATCCTCCTGTGATTTTATTGTGTGATCGATGCGCCTCAGACTTCACGGATTCACTCACCAGGAAAAGCACAAACTGGAGGCTGAATAGCATTGCTTCTGTATCATCTCTGTTTGTATTTGTATCAAAGCATCTGTTTTCTCACAATGTCATAACATTTCCACTTTGCTCCCTATGTTGGATATGAACTGGTATTCATAGATGGTGTTAACAATGCATAGACAATCAAAAGCCTTACTCCACCCATCCCTCCCTCTCAATATGATAGCATTTAAGATACATGCATTTAGTCAATGTATGCGTGCACACACACACAAGCCCCCTATGATTCTCTAGCCTATAGGCCTGCTTCACTCATTCTAAGGCAGTTTTAGTTTATTTAAGGGACCCTTATCTTTATGACATCAATGACATCCTCTCCACTATTTCATATCCCAATGTCCCCGACATAGAAATAGAATTACTAGAATGGGAATTCCTCAATCAAGTTAAGAGTGAATAGATCAAGCGTTGAGTTTTTTACACTGCCTGTCTAGTACACCAGGGGGTGCTAATAAGACACACAGCAACATGAAGCCACTCCAGTACACTGCTCAGAGATGTATGAGGATTGGGACATGAAAGTACCATAGCAGGAGAAGATAGTCTGGGGATATGACCACTTTAAAGATGTATGATATCTATGTAACACCTTGTAACATTTACGTAAAGCCTGCAGGTATGTGTTATTGCTAGTTATGAGTATCTATCATGCTTTACCTGTTATAAGCTAATATAATGCTGCATTACTTGCTATGAGCATGTATAATGCTATATTACTTGCTATGAGCATGTATAATGCTATATTACTTGTTATGAGCATCTATAATGTTTTATTACTTGCTATGAGCATTGATAATGCTGTATTACTTGTTATGAGCATCTATAATGCTGCATTACTTGTTATGAACATCATCTATGAGCTGAACACCTTTTATATGAAAAAGTATCGATACAAATAATGTATGAAATAACAAGATGGATATTGTACGGGATTGAAAGTGAGCCCCGCGTATCAAAGAAAGCTTACATCATTCAGTGTTGATGTGATGTTGTGGTCATGTTCTGCTCATGTTGTGGTACAGTGATGACAGACTGACATAGTGCTTGTATCAGCTACTCCAGACTGGGCTGTCTTTCTGTTTCACTTCAGAAGGGAAGGACACAGTTATTTTTGTACAACATGCCTGAATGCTGTGGATTGTGGATCGGCTGTGGTATCAGGGGCTTTGGTATGTGAGTATAGCCTGGTCGCAGATCTATTTGTGCGATATTGCCAACTCCTATGGTCATTATCAAGAGGCGTCACACAACAATAGCCATAGGAGTTGGTAAGACAGCACAAACTGATCTCGGACCAGGCTATTCTGAGCTATGGGGCTAGGGGCTCTGATCAGTGGGCCTTCCCAGTGTGGGCTGTGGTGGTGGGGTGGTGGGGCAGTGGGGTGTGTGGGAGAGGCCTATCCTGGAGGTCAGATTCAGAGATGCTCTAATGAATGAGACCAGGGGAGCCACAGGACTTACAGGAGATTAGTCCTAGCATAGGATAGCATGGGGACAGCTGTCCTGCACACAGACACAGACACACCCCAGACCAAACCACTGTCACGCCTCATGGGGGGGTGAAGGTTATCTTACTGTGTGTGTCATCCACTGTTACGGATAGTAATCTCAGGTCCCCCCGGTCGTTCATATTGTGGTAGGATCTACACAAAGAGAACACTCCCCAGACCAAACCACTGCTACATCTCATACGGGGGTGAAGGGAGATAGAAGGGAAAGATTGTCTCTATGTCATCCATTGTTACTATACACCCAGGGTCCGTATAATGCTGATCTAGGATCAGTTTTGCCTTTTAGATCATAATTAATAAGATTATATGGACAGGAGGGACCTGATACTAGTTCAGCACTCCTACTCTGAGACGCTTTCTGAATACGGGCCCAGGTCCCCCCTGGAGGTTCATATTGTGGTAGGGTCTGAAATGCGGGTCCCTGGTTGGGCTCGGTCTGAGGTACAGGCCAGGGTCAGCTGTGCTATGTGGCGCCGACACCACACTTAGGACAGAGAGAAATGTCTGATCTGTTTTCATATATTGCACAATTTATTTTTGCTAATACGCATATTGTCATTACTATTACTCATAATAGTACAGATAAAACCGTTTTTATTTCTCTGGTTTCCATTTGTGATCTAGCACCAATGTGTTTGCATAAGGGTTTTTACTATTGGTCCATATGATAAGCTGACCGTTAAACCCTGAGCAGAATGGTATATGACCCATGTCATTTGGCAGACGCTGTTATCCAAAGCGGCTTAAAGGAGCAATTTGGGGTTAAGTGCCTTGCTCAAAAGTTTGTTGACAGATTTTTCACCTAGTTAGTTTGGAGATTCCAACCAGTGACCTATCGGTTACTGGCCCAATGCTCTTAACCACTAGGCTGCCTGCCTCCCTACAGTATATATACGGCAGGTTGTATTTTCTCAATAAAGTGTCACAATCTCCTTCTGGACTATATGACATCATCTCAGTGTCATCCCTTCTTCTTCTGTAAGTCTGTTGTCTTGTCTCTGATACTAGTGGGGGAGTGGGGGTCATCTGTTCAATGAGCTAATCTTCCCACAGCTGTGATCCAGGAGTTCTCAGAGATACTCCTCCTCTTCTCTCTCAAGGTCTATCTCCCTCCCTCACTATTGTCCAGGTCCTCCTCCTTGCTTGCGCTCTCTATCTCTCTCTCTCTCTCTCTCTCTCTCTCTCTCTCTCTCTCTCTCTCTCTCTCTCTCTCTCTCTTCCCCCCTCGATCCCTAAGGATTATGTGAGTGTTGGCATACAGTTTCACTCTGTTTCAAGAATTCTCTCGTGCCTCCAGCTGCCATGAGTACTCAGGCCCGTTAAAGGTCACGCAGAGGTCCAGAGTGTGTGTGTGTGTGTCTGTCTTGTTCCGCCGGTTGGGTTTCTTCATGTTGACATCCGTTTGCGCCAAACCCGGCGAGATTGACATTTCTTTTTTTTTTACCACCTTTTCTCCCCAATTTCGTGGGATCCAATTGTTAGTAGTTACTATCTTGTCTCATCGCTATAACTCCCGTACGGGCTCGGGAGAGACGAAGGTTGAAAGCCATGCGTGAGATTGACATTTCTACGTTATATAGGCTGCGCATCAGCCGCCTTCCTTCCGACCGGAGGCCTTACTTACTCCCCACAATGCAACACACTTGTGGTCTTCAAAGTTCCCATACAACTCCTCATATCTAGCTTTAACCCAGCCTTTGTTGAATGAGACGATGTTCGGCGTAATCAGCAGACTTCCCTACTAACGGGCCCTTCGGTACGCTCCATATCGGTGATGGAAGGCGGGGTACACTGTACTTTAATGGGTCCCTTGACCCAGACTGTACTCCTTGGAGCTAACCGCGTTTGAGACGGTGTACGGCGGCCAGGAGCAAAAACTCCCTATTAGTCGGGCCCAATGGAGAAACCCTGGGAGGACCAGGCTCCTTGGAGTGGCCATTCCTCTGAGGCTGTACTGAGTCAAGATAAGAAGATTTCACCAGTGGAACCCAACCCACTGGCGGCACCTTTTTTCGGCTGTCAGGAGGTGCATCCTGTGTTACATAGCTCACGTCGCGACCTGCTTCACTTAGTTATCCGCTCAAGGTCGCATTTAATTGGGCATATATCTGTGTGCGTGTGGTCAGTCAAGTGTGAAAGAGTCTCATTATAGAATGTGTGTCCTTTGTCTGCTACGGTTCTTCAGCAGACTGGCATTCCCAGCCTGTTTGTCCCAGACTCAGCAGTCTGGCATTCAGAGCCTGTTTGTCCCAGACTCAGCAGTCTGGCATTCAGAGCTTCCCAGCCTGTTTGTCCCAGACTCAGCAGTCTGGCATTCAGAGCTTCCCAGCCTGTTTGTCCCAGACTCAGCAGTCTGGCATTCAGAGCTTCCCAGTCTGTTTGTCCCAGACTCAGCAGTCTGGCATTCAGAGCTTCCCAGCCTGTTTGTCCCAGACTCAGCAGTCTGGCATACAGAGCTTCCCAGCCTGTTTGTACTAGACTCAGCAGTCTGGCATTCAGAGCTTCCCAGTCTGTTTGTACTAGACTCAGCAGACTGGCATTCAGAGCTTCCCAGTCTGTTTGTACTAGACTCAGCAGTCTGGCATTCAGAGCTTCCCAGTCTGTTTGTACTAGACTCAGCAGTCTGGCATTCAGAGCTTCCCAGTCTGTTTGTCCTAGACTCAGCAGTCTGGCATTCAAGCTTCCCAGTCTGTTTGTACTAGACTCAGCAGACTGGCATTCAGAGCTTCCCAGCCTGTTTGTCCTAGACTCAGCAGTCTGGCATTGAGCTTCCCAGCCTGTTTGTACTAGACTCAGCAGACTGGCATTCAGAGCTTCCAGCCTGTTTGTACTAGACTCAGCAGACTGGCATACAGAGCTTCCTAGCCTGTTTGTACTAGACTCAGCAGTCTGGCATTCAGAGCTTCCCAGCCTGTTTGTACTAGACTCAGCAGTCTGGCTTCCAGAGCTTCCCAGCCTGCTTGTACTAGACTCAGCAGTCTGGTTTTCAGAGCTTCCCAGCCTGTTTGTACTAGACTCAGCAGTCTGGCATTCAGAGCTTCCCAGTCTGTTTGTACTAGACTCAGCAGACTGGCATTCAGAGCTTCCCAGTCTGTTTGTACTAGACTCAGCAGTCTGGCATTCAGAGCTTCCCAGTCTGTTTGTACTAGACTCAGCAGTCTGGCATTCAGAGCTTCCCAGTCTGTTTGTCCTAGACTCAGCAGTCTGGCATTCAAGCTTCCCAGTCTGTTTGTACTAGACTCAGCAGACTGGCATTCAGAGCTTCCCAGCCTGTTTGTCCTAGACTCAGCAGTCTGGCATTGAGCTTCCCAGCCTGTTTGTACTAGACTCAGCAGACTGGCATTCAGAGCTTCCAGCCTGTTTGTACTAGACTCAGCAGACTGGCATACAGAGCTTCCTAGCCTGTTTGTACTAGACTCAGCAGTCTGGCATTCAGAGCTTCCCAGCCTGTTTGTACTAGACTCAGCAGTCTGGCTTCCAGAGCTTCCCAGCCTGCTTGTACTAGACTCAGCAGTCTGGTTTTCAGAGCTTCCCAGCCTGTTTGTACTAGACTCAGCAGTCTGGTTTTCAGAGCTTCCCAGCCTGTTTGTACTAGACTCAGCAGTCTGGTTTTCAGAGCTTCCCAGCCTGTTTGTACTAGACTCAGCAGTCTGGTTTTCAGAGCTTCCCAGCCTGTTTGTACTAGACTCAGCAGAGACACTGACTGGTGCCTAGTGTCTGTGTGTCCTCCTACGCTTTCCCAGAAAGCCAGTCATGCATAGGTCAGAGGTCTGCGACTGGTCAAGTTAACGGTCAGACAGTGAGAACACAGTGATGACATGGTTACATGGGTCGTATTCATTAGGGCACACAGTAGCAGAATATTTTGAAATTGTCATTTAGCAGACACGCTTATCCAGAGTGACTTACATAAGCAATTAGAGTAGAGAGTTAAGAGTTAAGTGCCTTGCTCAAGGGCACATCAACAGATTTTTCACCTAGTCGTCTCTGGTATTCGAACCAGCGACCTTTTGGTTAATTGCCCAGTGCTCTTAACCGCTGGGTTACCTGCTGCCCCTCCATTTGGTGCCTAGTGAATACGGCCCTGTTGTGGGAACACAGTGATGACATGTACACATACCTATTGTGTCATTGTTGAGGCTGTGTCTGAAGTGGAGGTGGTGAGGTCTTTCCAGAGTCAGGTCAACAAATAGACAAGACGTGGGCTGTCTAAGAGATTACTAAAATGTTATGTTGACTTTGTAAATCCTAATCTCAAGAAATAGGCAGCATTTTCAAAACATCCCTATATCAGCAGAACCATCGGAGTTACAGACATTGAAACCACCAGAAATCACTAAAATACTTTCTCTGGCCACATACAACTGTACACTAACTGTAAAACTGTAAAAACTGTCAAAATAACTGTACAGTAACACTCAGAAAGACAACAATACACATTCAGTTAGCTAGGTGGAGCAACGGCAACAGTGCAAACTAGGCTGTGTGTGTGTGTGTGTGTGTACACGCATGCATGCTTGCCTTGTCTGCCAACATGTATGTTTGTGTGTGTGTGTGTGTGTGTGTAGCCCGGTACACCCAGTGCCATACCTGGTCTTTGTGGTAATGTGATGCCACACGAGGACAAATTAAGCCCCCCAGAGACGCTGGTGGAGACTGACTACGTTCTAGATGTGAAGCCAGGCAACATCAAAGGATGGACAAGTTCAAAGCAGGCAGCAATTTATCAGAGCAGTAAAAACGGATAAAGGATCCACAGGTGATCATTTCTATTCAGTCTGTCTATACAGGCATGTTTAGCCTCTCCTATTCAGTCTGTCCTTGTCTATGCAGGCATGTTTAAACTCTCATTGTTGTTGGGTTTGATGGGGTATTGCGCTCTCTTTCCCTGTGTCTGTCTGTCCTTTTCTTTCTCTCTCTGCCTCTGTGCTCTCACGCACTCGCTCTCTCTCTCTCTTCAAGAACATCACTCTCCCGACTTGCTCACTCTTTGCCTCTCTCTATTTCTCTTTCTCCCCCATTCCTCCATTTATCCCTCCCTTCCTCCTTCCCTTCCTCTCCTGCCCTGCCCAGGTTGGAGTAGGGCCCCAGTAGGGCAGCTGTGCCCAAGAGGAGAAACCGGAGCCGAGCCACGGAAGCACACGGGTAGAGGAGGGGGAGAGTAAGGGGGGAAGAGGAGGCGGGAGTCTCCGTAGCCATGGTGACTGTGTGTTTTTGTTAGCGGCGCGTGAGTCAGCCGAGCGATGAGTCACAGTCAGGAGGAAACACACACAGAGGCACTACAGACACACTCACATGCACTCCCACTCACTGTGGAGCCAAACAAGGACAACTACACTAACATGCACACAGAGAGAGTAGAAGGAGAGAGAGGAGAGTAGAGAAGGAGAAAGGAGCATGAATGAAGAGAAGGAGAGGGAATAAGTCAATCTGACTATGAAAAAGAAAGAGAAGCGCTGAACGATTAAAAATAGAGAGACATGCAGAGAGAAATACAAAATAAGGGAGTAGAGAGAAGAGAGAAAGAGAGAGTGGAACCACAAGCAGACAAATGTGGATGGAGGGAGGAGAGGGAGAGGTTGGAAGAGGGCACATACCTCTTCCCAGGGGCACACTTTATGAGGGAGTCAGGGTGGAAATGAACACACCCTGTTAGTGCACACCTTGGCTTAGCTGACTAATCCTACAGTTGATTTAGGCAGTGATTCCCAACTCCAGTTCTCCAGTACCCCCAACAGTGCACATTTGTTTGTAGCCTCAGACAAGCACACCTGATCCATCTTGTCAACTAATCATCAAGCCCTCAACGAGTTGAATCAGGTGAGTTTGTCCGAGGCTACAACAAAAATATGTACTGTTGGGGATACTGGAGGACTGGAGTTGGGAAACGCTGCCTTTAGTGATTGTCCTATATGCCTACACATATACAGTTCCCTCCTGAATTATTGGCACCCTAGGTAAATATTAACAAAAATGGCTGTGAAAAAATGTCATTGTTGTTTGTCAGCTTGATCTTACACTCAAAATATAATATGCATCTAACCTTTGCTTAAAGAAAAATATATATATATATTTTTTAACGTTATTCAAAAACATGCATGTCACAGTTACTGACACCCCTAGAAATGATTATGAACAAAATCTAATTGATGTATATTCCGATTAAGATTTTACTTTTTAAAGTTTATCTGATTCTATGGGAACTCTCAAGTGGTCATCCATGACTTCCTGTTTCACTGGGGAATAAATATGCGGTGACACACAGAGTAAACTCCCTTAGTCATCCTTCAACATTGGAAAGGCCAGAGAACACACAAATTAAATTATACAAAAGGTTGCTGACCTTCACAAATCAGGCAATGCCTATAAAAAGATAGCTACACACCTGAAAATACCCATCTCCACTATTAGGGCAATAATGAAGAAATGTTACACAACTGGAGCTGTGATGAACCTGCCTGGAAGAGAACACAAGTGTGTTTTGCCAACACGAACAGTGAGAAGGATAGTTCATATTTGGAGAATTGCAGAAGTTGGTTACATCTTGGGGTCACCAAGTCTCCAAAACTACAATTAGACGCCACCTCCATGCCACCAAGTTATTTGGAAGGGTTGTCAGAAGAAAGCCTCACCAAACCACAAGCGTAAGCGCCTGGAGTTTGTTAAATGTCATTGGAACTTTGATTGGAACCAGGTTCTGTGGTCTGATGAGACTAAAATAGAGCTTTTTGGCAACAAACACCAGAGGTGGGTTTGGTGTAAAACAAGATCCATGGTCATGCAGAAAAGAACCTAGTCCCCACTGTGAAGTATGGTGGTGGATAAGTGATGTTGTGGGGCTGTTTTACTTCCAAAGGCCCTGGAAACCTTGTTAGGATACCTGGCATCATGGACTCTTCAAGTACCAGGAGATTTTAGACCAAAACCTGTCTGCCTCTACCAGGAGGCTAAAACTGTGTCGTCGCTGGATCTTCCAGCAGGACAACGATCCAACACATACCTCCAAATCCACATTAAAATGGTTCACTGACCATAGAATCAAGATTTTGCAATGCCATCCCAGTCCCCTGATCTAAACCCCATTGAAAACCTGTGGGGGGTGAGCTGAAGAGGAGAGTCCACAAGCAAGGACCAAGGACTCTGAATGATCTGGAGAGTTACTGTATGGAGAGATGGTCTCAAATACCTTCCTATGATCCCGGGTGGCGCAGTGGTTAAGGGCGCTGTACTGCAGCGCCAGCTGTGCCATCAGAGTCCTGGGTTCGCGCCCAGGCTCTGTCGTAACCGGCCGCGACCGGGAGGTCCGTGGGGCGACGCACAATTGGCCTAGCGTCGCCCGGGTTAGGGAGGGCTTGGTCGGTAGGGGTGTCCTTGTCTCATCGCGCACCAGCGACTCCTGTGGCGGGCTGGGCGCAGTGTACGCTAGCCAAGGTGGCCAGGTGCACGGTGTTTCCTCCGGCGCATTGGTGCGGCTGGCTTCCGGGTTGGATGTGCGCTGTGTTAAAGAAGCAGCGGCTTGGTTGGTTGTGTATCGGAGGACGCATGACTTTCAACCTTCGTCTCTCCCGAGCCCGTACGGGAGTTGTAGCGATGAGACAAGATAGTAGCTACTACAACAATTGGATACTACGAAATTGGGGAGAAAAAGGGGTAAAATAAAAATAAAAAAATACCTTCCTATGTGTTCTCCCACCTCATCTAACATTATAGGAGACGACTCAGAGCTGTTTGGCAGAGGGAGGCTCAGAGCTGCTTGGCAGAGGGAGGGTGTGTTCTCCCACCTCATCTAACGTTATAGGAAATGATTCAGAGCTGTTATCTTGGCAGAGGGAGGGTGTGTTCTCCCACCCCATCTAGCATTATAGGAAATGACTCAGAGCTGTTATCTTGGCAGAGGGTGTGTTCTCCCACCTCATCTAACATTATAGGAGATGACTCAGAGCTGTTATCTTGGCAGAGGGTGTGTTCTCCCACCTCATCTAACATTATAGGAGATGACTCAGAGCTGTTATCTTGGCAGAGGGTGTGTTCTCCCACCTCATCTAACATTATAGGAGATGACTCAGAGCTGTTATCTTGGCAAAGGGAGGGTGTGTTCTCCCACCTCATCTAACATTATAGGAGATGACTCAGAGCTGTTATCTTGGCAAAGGGAGGGTGTGTTCTCCCACCTCATCTAACGTTATAGGAAATGACTCAGAGCTGTTATCTTGGCAGAGGGTGTGTTCTCCCACCTCATCTAACATTATAGGAGATGACTCAGAGCTGTTATCTTGGCAAAGGGAGGGTGTGTTCTCCCACCTCCTCTAACATTATAGGAAATGACTCAGAGCTGTTATCTTGGCAGAGGGTGTGTTCTCCCACCTCATCTAACATTATAGGAGATGACTCAGAGCTGTTATCTTGGCAAAGGGAGGGTGTGTTCTCCCACCTCATCTAACATTATAGGAGATGACTCAGAGCTGTTATCTTGGCAGAGGGTGTGTTCTCCCACCTCATCTAGCATTATAGGAGATGACTCAGAGCTGTTATCTTGGCAGAGGGAGGGTGTGTTCTCCCACCTCATCTAACATTATAGGAGATGACTCAGAGCTGTTACATCCCACCTCATCTAACATTATAGGAGATGACTCAGAGCTGTTATCTTGGCAAAGGGAGGGTGTGTTCTCCCACCTCATCTAACGTTATAGGAAATGACTCAGAGCTGTTATCTTGGCAGAGGGTGTGTTCTCCCACCTCATCTAACATTATAGGAGATGACTCAGAGCTGTTATCTTGGCAAAGGGAGGGTGTGTTCTCCCACCTCCTCCAACATTATAGGAAATGACTCAGAGCTGTTATCTTGGCAGAGGGTGTGTTCTCCCACCTCATCTAACATTATAGGAGATGACTCAGAGCTGTTATCTTGGCAAAGGGAGGGTGTGTTCTCCCACCTCATCTAACATTATAGGAGATGACTCAGAGCTGTTATCTTGGCAGGGTGTGTTCTACCTCATCTAGCATTATAGGAGATGACTCAGAGCTGTTATCTTGGCAGAGGGAGGGTGTGTTCTCCCACCTCATCTAACATTATAGGAGATGACTCAGAGCTGTTATCTTGGCAGAGGGAGGGTGTGTTCTCCCACCTCATCTAACATTATAGGAGATGACTCAGAGCTGTTATCTTGGCAGAGGGAGGGTGTGTTCTCCCACCTCATCTAACATTATAGGAAATGACTCAGAGCTGTTATCTTGGCAGAGGGTGTGTTCTCCCACCTCATCTAACATTATAGGAGATGATTCAGAACTGTTATCTTGGCAGAGGGAGGGTGTGTTCTCCCACCTCATCTAACATTATAGGAGATGACTCAGAACTGTTATCTTGGCAGAGGGAGGGTTCACAGTACTACATGTACTAAAAGCAGGGGTGGTAATCATTGTGACATTTGCTTTCAAATAAAATAATGATTTTTTAAACTAAATTAAAGGTTCAATGCAAATTATATTTTGAGTTTAAGATCAACCTGATAAACAACAATTACATGTATTTTTTCACAGTGTTTTTTGTTCATATTTACCTATCCTAATCTCTATAATAGAGTGGTATCTGCTTTTGTAATCATATAGGCAGTGTTTCATCCTAGTTAGGGATAGTCCTACACCTACACACCAAGAGATGAACACCATCATCTCTATAACAGACAGGTTTCTGCTTTTATCCTATAGACCCATCAAACTCAACTCTGGACCTCCAAGGCAGTTCCACTCCTTATTTTCATTGTTCCCCTCTAATCAGGGACTGATTTAGACCTGGGACACCAGGTGTGTGCAATTAATTATCAGGTAGAACAGGAAACCAGACGGCTCCAGCCCTCATAGTTAAGAGTTGAATGCCCCTGCTGTATAGACAGTGCTTCATCATATAGACAGTCCCACGCCTACACACCTATACAGAGATGTACACCATAATCTATGTAATAGATCTTTTAAATGTTCTACTCTATGAAGGGCTGTGTGGTAAGAGTGGTAGAGTTAAAGAGAGGCATTAGACACTGTCATTTTCATATCCTTGGTTCTTTTTGGATGTGTTTCTTTTCCCACGGCGTGTTGTTTGAGCAGAGGAGCCCGGTGCGCACACACACACACACATACACATAAACATCATCATCTCTTGTGTTTATTCTGAAGGGCTAGTGTAGGCTGAGGTTTATACATAAGGCCTATGGAGAGCAGAGCTGGTCCGGCGAGACAGAGTTGAATGTGTGTTTTGGCTGCTGTACCTCTGGAAGAGTGGCTCAGTACATACATCTCAGGGGGAAAGAGAGTGTTTCACACGTCTATGAGAGAGAGTGGAGATTGTGATGGAGGCCACACGGTACTACCATTTAATACATTTCATCTATTATACACACACAGTACATTAGCCCCTAGGCTTGGGAAGTATACCGTATATACCGTATACAGGGGTATTTTGAATTTCAGACAGTATGATTTTAAGTACAGATTTTTTTTCACAAAAATGTAATTGAGCCACATGGTATGTTAGTTTACAAAGAGCACATGGTGTTAGTTTACAAAGAGCACATGGTATGTTAGTTTACAAAGAGCACATGGTGTTAGTTTACAAAGAGCACATGGTGTTAGTTTACAAAGAGCACATGGTATGTTAGTTTACAAAGAGCACACGGTATGTTAGTTTACAAAGAGCACATGGTATGTTAGTTTACAAAGAGCACATGATGTTAGTTTACAAAGAGCACATGGTATGTTAGTTTACAAAGAGCACATGGTGTTAGTTTACAAAGAGCACATGGTATGTTAGTTTACAAAGAGCACATGGTGTTAGTTTACAAAGAGCACATGGTGTTAGTTTACAAAGAGCACATGGTGTTAGTTTACAAAGAGCACATGGTGTTAGTTTACAAAGAGCACATGGTATGTTAGTTTACAAAGAGCACATGGTGTTAGTTTACAAAGAGCACACGGTATGTTAGTTTACAAAGAGCACATGGTATGTTAGTTTACAAAGAGCACATGGTGTTAGTTTACAAAGAGCACATGGTATGTTAGTTTACAAAGAGCACATGGTATGTTAGTTTACAAAGAGCACATGGTATGTTAGTTTACAAAGAGCACATGGTATGTTAGTTTACAAAGAGCACATGGTGTTAGTTTACAAAGAGCACACGGTATGTTAGTTTACAAAGAGCACATGGTATGTTAGTTTACAAAGAGCACATGGTATGTTAGTTTACAAAGAGCACATGGTATGTTAGTTTACAAAGAGCACATGGTGTTAGTTTACAAAGAGCACACGGTATGTTAGTTTACAAAGAGCACATGGTGTTAGTTTACAAAGAGCACATGGTATGTTAGTTTACAAAGAGCACATGGTATGTTAGTTTACAAAGAGCACATGGTGTTAGTTTACAAAGAGCACATGGTATGTTAGTTTACAAAGAGCACATGGTATGTTAGTTTACAAAGAGCACATGGTATGTTAGTTTACAAAGAGCACATGGTGTGTTAGTTTACAAAGAGCACATGGTATGTTAGTTTACAAAGAGCACACGGTATGTTAGTTTACAAAGAGCACATGGTATGTTAGTTTACAAAGAGCACATGGTGTTAGTTTACAAAGAGCACATGGTATGTTAGTTTACAAAGAGCACATGGTATGTTAGTTTACAAAGAGCACATGGTGTTAGTTTACAAAGAGCACATGGTATGTTAGTTTACAAAGAGCACATGGTATGTTAGTTTACAAAGAGCACATGGTATGTTAGTTTACAAAGAGCACATGGTGTGTTAGTTTACAAAGAGCACATGGTATGTTAGTTTACAAAGAGCACACGGTATGTTAGTTTACAAAGAGCACATGGTATGTTAGTTTACAAAGAGCACATGGTGTTAGTTTACAAAGAGCACATGGTATGTTAGTTTACAAAGAGCACATGGTATGTTAGTTTACAAAGAGCACATGGTATGTTAGTTTACAAAGAGCACATGGTGTTAGTTTACAAAGAGCACATGGTATGTTAGTTTACAAAGAGCACATGGTATGTTAGTTTACAAAGAGCACATGGTGTTAGTTTACAAAGAGCACATGGTATGTTAGTTTACAAAGAGCACATGGTGTTAGTTTACAAAGAGCACATGGTATGTTAGTTTACAAAGAGCACATGGTATGTTAGTTTACAAAGAGCACACGGTATGTTAGTTTACAAAGAGCACATGGTGTTAGTTTACAAAGAGCACATGGTATGTTAGTTTACAAAGAGCACATGGTATGTTAGTTTACAAAGAGCACATGGTGTTAGTTTACAAAGAGCACATGGTATGTTAGTTTACAAAGAGCACATGGTGTTAGTTTACAAAGAGCACATGGTATGTTAGTTTACAAAGAGCACATGGTATGTTAGTTTACAAAGAGCACATGGTGTTAGTTTACAAAGAGCACATGGTATGTTAGTTTACAAAGAGCACATGGTATGTTAGTTTACAAAGAGCACACGGTATGTTAGTTTACAAAGAGCACATGGTATGTTAGTTTACAAAGAGAACATGGTGTTAGTTTACAAAGAGCACATGGTGTTAGTTTACAAAGAGCACATGGTATGTTAGTTTACAAAGAGCACATGGTATGTTAGTTTACAAAGAGCACATGGTATGTTAGTTTACAAAGAGCACATGGTATGTTAGTTTACAAAGAGCACATGGTGTGTTAGTTTACAAAGAGCACATGTTGTTAGTTTACAAGGAGCACATGGAGCAAACGGACTGATGATCCCCCGTTGAGCAGCAGAAAGTTGATCAAGTTACACGTGAGATTCTCTTGTAATGTTTGCCAGCTAACTACAGAGCCTTCAGAAAGTATTCACTCCTCTTAACTTTTACCACATGTTGTTGTGTTACAGTCTGAATTTAAAATAGATTCAGTTGAGATGTTGTGTCACTGGCCTACACAAAATACCCCATATTATCAAAGTGGAATTATGTTTTTTACAAATTATTTTAATATGAAAAGCTGAAATGCCTAACTAAGTTCAGGAAAAAGAATGTGCTTAACAAGTCACATAAGTTGCATGGACTCTCTGTGTGCAATAATAGTGTTTATGACTACCTCCTCTCTGTACCACACATACAATTATCTGTAAGGTCCCTCAGTCGAGCAGTGAATTTCAAACACAGATTCCACAACCACAAAGACCAGGGATGTTTTCCAATGCCTCGTGAAAAAGTGCACCTATTGGTAGATGGGTAAAGCAAAACAAAAACAGACATTGAATATTCCTTTGAGCATGTTGAAGTTATTAATTACACTTTGGATGGTGTAGTACTACACCCAGTCACTACAAAGATGCAGGCAGATACAGAAAGAAAAGAAGGAAGCCTGTAAAGAATCAAAATATTACAAAACATGCATTGGAATAAGGCACTAAAGTAAAACAGAAAGAAATGTGGCAAAGTAATTCACTTTAAATCCCCATTTGTTTTTACACTGCTGCTACTCGCTGTTTATTATCTATGCATAGTCACCTTACCCATACCTACATGTACAAATGACCTTGACTAACCTGTAACCCCGCACATTGCTGCTACTCGCTGTTTATTATCTATGCATAGTCACCTTACCCATACCTACATGTACAAATGACCTTGACTAACCTGTAACTCCGCACATTGACTCGGTACCAGTACCCCAGTGTTACTTTTTATTTTTTTACTGTAGTTTATTTAGTAAATATTTTCTTAACTCTATTTTCTTAAAACTACATTGTTGGTTAAGGGCTTGTAAGTAAGCATTTCACAGTATTGTGAAAAAACATTTGATTTGATTTGAATACAAATCATTATTTTCTCAACACATCACTGAGTACCACTCTTCATACTTGCATCATGTTATGGGTATGTTTGTCATCAGCAAGGACTAGTGAGTTTTTTAGGATAAAAATAAACTGAATAGAGCTAAGTACAGGTAAAATCCTAAAGAAAAACCTGGTTCAGTCTGCTTTCCAACAGACACTGAGAGACAAATTCACCTTTCAGCAGGACAATCATCTCAAACACAAGGCCAAATAATGCTTACCAAGATGACATTGAATGTTCCTGAGTAAACTAGTTACTGTTTTGACTTAAATTGGCTTGAAAATCTGTAACAAGGCTTGAAAAGGGCTGTCTAGCAATGATAAACAAATAAACTTGACAGAGCTTGAATAATTTAAAAAATAATAATGAGCAAATAATATATACAATCCAGGTGTGCAAAGCTCTTAGGGAATTACCCAGAAAGGCTCACAGCTGTAATCCCTGCCAAAGGTGATTCTAACATGTATTGACTCAGGGGTGTGAATAGTTATGTAAATTAGATATTTTGTATTTCATTATCAATACATTTTCAAAAATGTCTAAAAACATGTTTTCACGCATTTTGTGTAGATGGGTGAAAAAAAGTGTTTTATCCATTTTGATATCAGGCTGTAAAATAAATAAAATATGGATTAAGTCAAGGCTTATGAATACTTTATGAAGGCACTGTATCTTAGTTAACTATCTAACTATCTAACTATCTTCTCCAGCTCAGGGCTCCAGCTGTGCATTTGGTTTGCTAACTTGCTCGCTATAGGTGGCTAGCTTGCAAGGTCAAGCTTCTTGTTTACAGCAGAGACAATCAATCCCTTGCAGGATCAGGTGTGAGTAGCCTTTTGAGATACTGTAGTTGTATAACTTCATGAGCTGGGTTGTCTATCCATGTATTTAGTTTATGTCTGCTTGCGCTAGTTAGCATTTAGCTAGCGTCAGCTATAGCAATTCACTAGTAATTTGATAGCATTTGTTAGCAAAAAAAAACGTTTGGAAAGAAATAGAGCCCATTTTTATGTTTGGAAAGAAATGGTGCCCCTTGTGTGCACTGCCGGTAATACCGTATAACACAGTATGGTACAGGAATGGTATGGAAATCTGGATACTGCTCAGCCCTAGTAAGCCCTGCTCTGTTCTGTCCTGTTCCCTCCAGTGACATACATCTCCTGTTTTTACACTATCATTAAAGAAGTGATACACTCAAGGACTCAACACTGAACATCATACATTTTTTCTCAGAGTGTCCCCCGACCAACTGATGCTAAGATATGCTATACAACTGCTTTGCAGGACAGCCAATGAGATAGCAGGCCATGCATGGCTATAAGTCTTTACTATTTCCTGACCATGTGACCTGACCACCAAAAACTCCTATTAAGGCCCTATAAATAGTCTTCTAGCCCAGTCAGTATGGCATCGACAAGATGGCATTACATGTTCTACCGTATGGTCCATTAGATCAGAAGGCTAATTGAAATGTAAATATGTCATACAGAGTGTGCAACTGTTTGTTCTGTGTGGCCTGCCATCCATCTGTTGTATGTCATGGTAATGGTAAATCAGACAGTTCTATTAATATGGAGTTGTCCATGCAGGACTGACATTGTTACAACAAAGACTTCTGACTGGAGTGGGAGGTCAGTGGGCAATGAGGAATAATACATGGATTTTAACACAGAGAGAGGTGGGGCGGAGCAAGAATGTGACAGAGATCATGAGAGAAAACATTGTGTGTGAGGGACTTAGAGAGATAAGTGCGTGTGCCTATTTACTTGCATATATGCCTGCGTATGCGTGCGCCCGTTGTGTGGCACGCTCGTGTGTGTGTGTGTGATAGAGAGACCTTGCAAGAGCTATTTGATTAATGAACAAGAGGAAGTCACTGGACTTGTGTCATTACAGATGACCTCAGACAGTTGAATGGAGGAACAGAACACAGACTCCCCCCCCCCCCCTTACCTCAACAGTTTACTCACGCCCACACAGTTTAACAATTAACTCAGTCAGTTCACTAGGATACCACTGCAATACATTCAATACAACACATTTCACTTCCTTCCTTTTCATTACCGTCACTGCTGTTTCACCACGGCTTGCAACACTCCAGTTGTGGGTTTGATTCTCGTAGGGTCATGGATATGGTTTCCACAAATAATAAAATACGTGTTGTTTGAAAAAAACATAGGAACTTTATATAAAGTCTTCAGCTAAATGACCATATCATCACCATCACTATCATCATTATAGTTGTCATTATCATCATCATTATCACCCTCTCTTCCCAGTGTTGTTCAGCTCTGCTGGAGTAGTCGACATAGAAATAGAATAAATAGACTAGACAGAGAATAGCTTCTCTGATCATTCCCAAAATGACCTCATCTCTGGAACATCCACACCACAGTGTCTCTATTAGTGAGCTGACATTAGTCTGTGCAGTGTTCATAACATGCAGTGTGTGTGTGTGTCTCGGGACTGGGTGGAAAAGCCTTTATCAGAGGGACAGGAGTCAATATCATTTAATTACAGATATTAACCAAGTAGAGAAGGAGAAGAGAAGGTGAGGGATACATGAGAGAGGAGAGGGGGAGCAGGATAGAAAGAGAAATATAACAAAGGCGAGGAGAAAGAGGGAGGAAGGACAGAGAGAGGGGAGAGGGGGAGGCAGAGAGAGGAGGGAGAAGAAGTAGAGGGGGGAGGGGGAGGCAGAGAGAGGAGAGGGGAGAGGGAGAGTGGGAGGCAGAGAGAGGAGGGAGAAGAAGGAGGGAGGAGGGGGGGGAGAAGGAGAGAGGAGAGGGGAGAGGGAGAGTCGGAGGCAGAGAGAGAGAGAAGAGGGGAGGAAGAAGGAGAGAGAGAGGGAGAGTCGGAGGCAGAGAGTGGAGGTAGAAGAAGGAGAGGGGAGAGGGAGAGTCGGAGGCAGAGAGAGGAGGGAGAAGAAGGAGAGAGGAGAGGGGGAGGCAGAGAGAGGAGAGGGGGAAGGAGGAGAGAGAAGAGGGGAGAAGGAAAGGAGGAGAGAGGAGAGGGGGAAGGAGGATGGAGGGGAAGAGATTAAAGGAGAGAGGGCAGAAGGATTGAGAGAGGGAGAGAAAAGGGGGACGAGGGAGAGAAAAGGGGGATAAGGGAGAGAAAAGGGGAATGAGGGAGAGAAAAGGGGAATGAGGGAGAGAAAAGTGGTTATGGCAGGATATATTTAGCCAGTGAAGGGGTAGAGGGCGGTCTCTTCTCAAGGGGTTTTCCAGGGTATATTTAGGCTAGGCCTCCGCTAAAAGAGAAAGAAACGGAATGATGTGCTTACAGTACAGAAGGACCACCAGTCTGATGTAACACTGTGCAATAAGGGACACGCCCCACTTTTCATCAGGGACACATGCTTCTGCTAACAAGTTAACAACACAAGACAGATTTTAGACTGCCAAATACCACAAGGCAACTGTGGACCCCATTTTATTTCAATATTAAAACTGCTTGAGACTTTTCAACACGTCCACCGACACTCAACTCCCAGACACCACAAACGGAGTGGACAGGGGGTACCGTCAGGAGCCAGTCCACAAGTCTGTTTTCCCCACACAAATGTAGCTAACGTGGTGAAAATGAGAGTAAGACAGACACAGCTGAAAAGTCATGCTAATAATAATGAGGCCAAAACTGTGCGGTCTCAGTAGCGATAATAGCATGCGTACTGGCCGGGGAGCGGTGAGTGGAGAGCGAGCACCGAGCCGCAGTGACGTCATTGTGGTTCCACAGCACTTCCTGTCTCTGCTCTGCTGCAATGTTTGTGTGTCTTGTCTCCATGGCGACTGCCGACACATAAATACCAGAGCGAGAGTAGACAAAAAGAGGGAGAGAGAGAGGGGGAGAGAGAAATGAGAAAGAAAGAGGGGGAAAGAGGTAAAGAAAGAAAGTATGAGCGAAAGAGGGCGAGGGAGAGAGAAAGAAAGAGAGCGAGGGAGAGAATAGGAAAGAGTGTGAAGGGAGAGAAATAAAGTGAGTGAAAGAAATGAAAAGAGACAGAAAATGAGGACAACCTCATTACCTACAAAAGTCAAGTGGACCCAATCTGTCCCTCAGTGACTGGCTAACTGGACTCAATCTGGCCCTCAGTGACTGGCTAACTAGACCCAATCTGGACCTCAGTGACTGGCTGAGTGGACCCAATCTGGACCTCAGTGACTGGCTGAGTGGACCCAATCTGGACCTCAGTGACTGGCTGAGGGAGGCATGATGGTCTTGATTTTACTACCCTGCACTGAGCCTGGACAGCATTCTGTTGACGTAGTACAAAGAGAACAGAGACTGTGACCCCAAGTGCCCAGGTCTGGGTCTGGTCTGGGTCTATACAGTGCCTTAGGAAAGTATTCAGATCCCTTGACTTTTTCCACATTTTGTTACGCTACAACCTTATTCTAAAAAAAAATCCTCATCAATCTACACACAATACCCCATAATGACAAAGCAAAAACAGGTTTTTAGAAATTTGTGCTAATTTATTAAGAATAAAAAACTGAAATATCACATTTACATAAATATTTAGAACCTTTACGCTGTACTTTTTTGAAACACCTTTCACAGCGATCACAACATCTCTCAACAAGTCTGGGCTCTGGCTGGGCCACTCAATGACATTCAGAGACTTGTCCCAAAGCCACTCCTGCATTGTCTTGGCTGTGTGCTTAGGGTCATTGTCCTGAAGGTGAACCTTCATCCCCATTCTGAGGTCCTGAGCGCTCTGGAGCAGGTTTTCGTCAAGAATCTCTCTCTGTACTTTTCCCGTTCATCTTTGCCTCGAACCTGACTAGTTTCCCAGTCCCTGCCGCTGAAAAACATCTCCACAGCATGATGCTGCCACCACCATGCTTCACCGTAGGGATGGTGTAAGGTTTCCTACAGACGTGATGCCTGGCATCCAGGCAAAATGGTTCAGTATTGGTTTCCTCAGACCAGAGAATCTTGTTTTCCATGGTTTGAGAGTCTATAGGTGCCTTTTGGCAAACTCCAAGCGGGCTGTCATGTGCCTTTTACTGAGGAGTGACTTCCGTCTGGCCACTCTACCATAAAGGCCTGATTGGTGGAGTGCTGCAGAGTTGGTTGTCCTTCTGGAAGGTTCTCCCATCTCCACAGAGGAACTCTGGAGCTCTGTTAAAGTGACCAAGGCCCTTCTCGCCCAATTGCTCAGTTTGGACGGGCGGCCAGCTCTAGGAAGAGTCTTGGTTGTTCCAAACTTCTTCCATTTAAGAATGATGGAGGCCACTGTGTGGGCTTTAGCCATTTAGTCTTCTGCATGACAACGGTAGTCAGAGGAAGTTGGTGAAAGCATGCATTCAGATCTGGGACCAGTCTAACAAAACCTTCAGAAGTTTGCTGAAACACATACAGATCTGGGTCCCATCCTCACTGAGTCTCAGTGTATTCCCAGTGTAGAGGGAGTGAGAGATGAGGGAGTGGAGTCAGGTTGTAGTTCGGTCCAGTGGAGGGACGGTCTCTCTCCACTCTCCCAGAGGAAGACCTATTTCCTTTCTGGAATGCTTGTATAATTAGATCCCTGCTGTCATGACAACCAAACGGGATCTTTTTTTTCGTATCCCGGGGCTGAGTTTAGAGTCACTTATAGTTGTGTGACTCACTGTCTGAGACACACTGACTCTGACACATCACATGACTACCTCACACACACACACACACACACACACACACACACACACACACACACACACACACACACACACACACACACACACACACACACACACACACACACACACACGCACAGGCACACGCACCAGACAATTACTCTCACATTCATTTTGAAGTCAGATTCGAAAAGATAAGTATTTTAATTTTGGAAAGTACTTGGAAATACACTTGGAAAGTATTGGAATGCATTTGAAAATACTAAAATACCCTTGCATTTAACCCAGGTATTTGAAAATAGCACTTAAAATAAGTAAGCTATTTATAGGAAATTATTTTTAAATACTTTAAAATACTTCCAATAGAAGAAGTTGATTCGGGCCACATTATAAAAAAATGCTCAAATACACAGAAAATTAGTATTTAACTAACAAATAATCGAATACACATTTTAACCCAGGTCTGACACACACACACACACACACACACACACACACACACACACACATAAGAGTCATGTGTTACACATGTCTCTCAATAAACTGAGCTGAAGGTGCAAACTGACCCAGCGTGAACATGTACAGTAACATAACGTCCACATTCATTTCACTGCACTACGACCCCTACATGTTGCAAAACAGGCATTCCATTATGACCCCCCTACCCCTTACACACACACACTGACACACACATTGAGCACACAATCCCATGCATGCACCTTGCACTGTGAACCTGGACCCTCAAGGACACACTCACACTCTACTTGAGCTTTGTTCTAGATTATAGCTCGGCATTCTATATTAGGACTCACATGATGACTTTTTCTGTCTAGACCATGACATTTCATATGCTACGACAGAGGAGCCTTCTTAGTGCTGAGACACACCACTGATTCAGTATCAGAGAGACAATACAGACAAATTCAGCCCATCTGACCCTGACACACTCACGCACGCAACAAGTTTTTTTTCAGACAGGTCTTACACACACACACACACTCACACACGTACACACACACACACACACACACACACACACACGCACACGCACACGCACACACGCACGCACACACGTACGCACGCACGCACGCACACACACACATTATTACTGACATACAGTGGGGCAAAAAGTATTTAGTCAGCCACCAATTGTGCAAGTTCTCCCACTTAAAAAGATGAGAGAAGCCTGTAATTTTCATCATAGGTACACTTCAACTATGACAGACAAAATGAGAAAAAAAATCCAGAAAATCACATTGTAGGATTTTTAATGAATTTATTTGCAAATTATGGTGGAAAATAAGTATTTGGTCACCTACAAACAAGCGAGATGTCTGGCTCTCACAGACCTGTAACTTCTGCTTAAGGAGGCTCCTCTGTCCTCCACTCGTTACCTGTATTAATGGCACCTGTTTGAACTTGTTATCAGTATAAAAGACACCTGTCCACAACCTCAAACAGTCACACTCCAAACTCCACTATGGCCAAGACCAAAGAGCTGTCAAAGGACACCAGAAACAAAATTGTAGACCTGCACCAGGCTGGGAAGACTGAATCTGCAATAGGTAAGCAGCTTGGTTTGAAGAAATCAAATGTGGGAGAAATTATTAGGAAATGGAAGACATACAAGACCACTGATAATCTCCCTCGATCTGGGGCTCCACGCAAGATCTCACCCCGTGGGGTCAAAATGATCAGAAGAACGGTGAGCAAAAATCCCAGAACCACACAGGGGGACCTTGTGAATGACCTGCAGAGAGCTGGGACCAAAGTAACAAAGCCTACCATCAGGGACTCAAATCCTGCAGTGCCAGACGTGTCCCCCTGCTTAAGCCAGTACATGTCCAGGCCCGTCTGAAGTTAGCTAGAGAGCATTTGGACGATCCAGAAGAAGATTGGGAGAATGTCATATGGTCAGATGAAACCAAAATATAACTTTTTGGTAAAAACTCAACTTGTTGTGTTTGGAGGACAAAGAATGCTGAGTTGCATCCAAAGAACACCATACCTACTGTGAAGCATGGGGGTGGAAACATCATGCTTTGGGGCTGTTTTTCTGCAAAGGGACCAGGACGACTGATCCGTGTAAAGGAAAGAATGAATGGGGCCATGTATCGTGAGATTTTGAGTGAAAACCTCCTTCCATCAGCAAGGGCATTGAAGATGAAACGTGGCTGGGTCTTTCAGCATGACAATGATCCCAAACACACCGCCCGGGCAACGAAGGAGTGGCTTCGTAAGAAGCATTTCAAGGTCCTGGAGTGGCCTAGCCAGTCTCCAGATCTCAACCCCATAGAAAATCTTTGGAGGGAGTTGAAAGTCCGTGTTGCCCAGCAACAGCCCCAAAACATCACTGCTCTAGAGGAGATCTGCATGGAGGAATGGGCCAAAATACCAGCAACAGTGTGTGAAAACCTTGTGAAGACTTACAGAAAACGTTTGACCTCTGTCATTACCAACAAAGGGTATATAACAAAGTATTGAGATAAACTTTTGTTATTGACCAAATACTTATTTTCCACCATAATTTGCAAATAAATTCATTAAAAATCCTACAATGTGATTTTCTGGATTTTTTTTCTCATTTTGTCTGTCATAGTTTAAGTGTACCTATGAATAAAATTACAGGCCTCTCTCATCTTTTTAAGTGGGAGAACTTGCACAATTGGTGGCTGACTAAATACTTTTTTGCCCCACTGTACACAGACAATACACGCTTCCCACAATTCCAAAGTTCTATGACAACATAACAAATCCACACAAATACATGAACACTATCAAATTGGTCAGCTGTAATGTCATCCAAAAGACCCATTTCGAGACAAATATATCTCGTTTATCATCTGCCTTACGGTAAGAATCATTACATATGCCTTTGTTAGTGTTGCTTAGAAACAACCCATGTGTGTGTATATGTGTGTGTATATGTGTGTGAGGAATGTGTAACGTACACACTGTGCTTACTGGGGCGTGGTCATCTAAGTAAGGCTCTTTCCTCACACAGTACCCAGCCTGAGACTTGTGGCGGTAGGGGAGGAGTGGATGGAGGGAGTAAGGAAAGTCGTAAAGTCTCTAATAGCCTCTCTCAGAGGCTCGTCTTACCCGGGGGTGAGGAGAGGAAGGAGCAGGCAGGGAGGGAGGCTGTGTAAACTTTGGACAGGTGTGGACCAAACCACACAAACCCTCTCCTTCCCTCCCCGCCCCCCCAAGAGTTACCAACCACTGAGCCTCACAGAGCCATGAGGACTCATAAAGATTGTGGTCCCTAAAAAAATCTAAACGAGCACCTGTTGCTTCACAACAAAAACAGAAAGTGAAAACACATGATACTTAATTGGACAGCTTTAAAACAACAGAAAGAAGGGCCTCCTGAGTGTCGCAGTGGTCTAAGGCACTGCAGCGCAGCGCCAGCTATGCCACTAGAGATTATGGGTTCAAGTCCAGGCTCTGTCACAGCTGGCTGTGACTGGGAGACTCATGGGGCGGTGCACAAGTTGTCCAGGTTAGGGAAGGGCTTGGCCGGCAGGGATGTCTTTGTCCCATTGCACACCTCTGTGGTGGGCCGGGCACAATGCACTCTGACATGTTCACCAGGTGTACAGTGTTTCCTCCAAACACATTGGTGCTTCTGGGTTAAGTGGGCATTGTGTCTAGAAGCAGTGCAGCTTGGTTGGGTGGTGTTTTGGAGGACGCACGGCTCTCGACCTTCGCCTCTCCCGAGTCCATACTGGAGTAGAAGCGATGAGACAAGACGTTACTACCAATTGGATACCACGAAATTGGGGAGGAAAATTAAATTAAAATTAAAATAATAAATAAAAACAACAGAAAGACAAAAATATGAGGCTTATTGAATTTGTGGACTTTGGTTCATAGTTTTCCACCTCGAGCATAATCTGTTACTGATGCAGTAACACAAAATGAAGAGCAGAAGTCAGTGATTTCCATTGCAAAGCATGGTCCAAGACATTACACAATAACACCCCATAAAATGTTATCCTCTCAGCCCCAGGCTAAGTCTTGGTGAAATAGCATTGCCCCTTTATTACCAGCATTACAGCTAATTGCCTCCCTGCCCCCTTTCCTGTGTGTTACAGCGATGTGGGGAAGGGGTGGACCCAAGCTTTGACGTTTACAAAAAGGAATCCCCTCAATGGCTGGGGCTGGGCTGCCCGACTCACTCAACCCGTCTGGCTCCCAGACACACACGCACTCACACACACTGTCTGTTCTGGGAGAGAGACAGAACGGAGAGAGAGAATGAGAGACACTACAACCTTGAAGTTCAACTCAGTCTCTGGGAGAGAGAGAGAGTAAGAGAGTGAGAGAGAGGCAAACAGTCTCCTCTCAGGTATGTAACACTTCTATCTTCTATCACATAGGATGTTCTTTTTTTCACCATTGTCCCAGATAATGGTTTTATTGGATTATTGACGACTTTAGCTTTGTTTTGTTTTTTAAGTGAGGATATAGGCCTAGGTGTATGTTCCAAACAGGGGAGGGAACCACTTCACTTTTCACCAGCTGTTTGTACAACAACCTGTGGATCAGGCTTTTTACTTTCTCTAGTGAACAGTGGATATCTTATCTGGATCTGCTACTCAAGTGTCGTTTGGATATGCGACATATCGGCCTGATCTAAGAGTAATCTCTGCCGCCAATGTGAACATCCACCCAAAGGTCATGCTGTAAATAGTGTCATTGTCTGTGACAGTCTGTCTAGTCTGTCCGTATGTCTGTCCGTCTATCTATCTGTCCGTCCGTATATCTGTTAGTCTGTCCGTATGTCTGTCCGTCTATCTATCTGTCCGTCCGTATATCTGTTAGTCTGTCCGTATGTCTGTCCGTTTATCTATCTGTCCGTCCATATATCTGTTAGTCTGTCTCTCGCTCTCTCTTGTTGTAAGCCTGTCTGCCTATCTGTCCGTCTGTCTGTCTTCGTCTGTCAACCAGGCCTGAGTTAGTTGGGGACTGAGAGACAGAGCACAGCGGATGTCATAAAAAGTTTGTTGGAAAAGCAGGCGAGAGAAGGACGTGGAACAGAGAGAGAGAGGGAGAGAGAGGGGGAGAGAGAGGAGAGCTCTGAACATTCCTGTCATTGTTCAGAAGTCCTGTAAGTCTGCTACAGCGGCCCAGAGAGGAGAGAACCTCCATGAAAGGGAATTATACAGATCACGGTTCTAGTCAAGGGTTTAACCAGCCAGGATGTCTGTCTCTGGCTATCTGGCTCCCCCTCTCTGGGGCTCTCATTGCTTGGGTCTCTACTGGCGCTAACTGGGCCTCCAGTCCTAGACCTCCAGGCAGGGGAAGTGGTGGGGGGGTGATCATTTATCCTCTCACACTGTGCTCATTAAGACTGCAAGTGTCACCGGACATTGGGGAGAGGGGTGGAGGAGCGGAGGGGTGGGAAGGTGGAAGGGCGGATGGTGACAAAGAGGAGAAAAATAGATGGAAGGAAGGGAGAGAGAGGAGAGGGAGGTGGAAGAGGGCAAGGAGAAGGAGAAGAGGTGCCGGACAGGAAGGTGGAAGAGGGCGAAGAGAAGGAGAAGAGGTGGAGGAGAAGTAGAAGATGAGGGTCTGGAGCTAGGCCTGGTGTTTGGGGTGTCTACTTTGGGGCATGTGCGTGTGCGCGTGCGTGCGTGTGTGTGTGTGTAAGGCGGCGTGGGCGTCCGTGGCGAAGTACGATGGTGGTGGGGTTTGGCAGGGGATAAGGCCCAGGGTAGGGTTACAGCCGCTGGGCTGAAGGGAGAGAAGGATTGGCCGGGCTGAGCTGGGCTGGGTTCTGGGCTGGTACGGCCATCAAGCTTTTTGTCTGGAAATACTTGTTATTTTCATGCTAGTGTACCATTTGTGACGTGTTCCCTTGGTTGTTGGTTCGACTTCCAGGGAACTTTGAATTGGCTTTGATTCTGTTACCGCTGTTAAACATAACAATGACATTGACATCTTTCTGTGAATGTCATTGAATGTCACGGAATCAGCAGTAACTATGACCTCACACGCATGCAAACACACACACTTACTAGGAGGAAATAGAGGCCAGCACACACAAAGGAACGGGTGTGGGAGTGTATCAAGGTGTGTAGGTCTACAGAACTAGGTTAAAGCGAGTGTGCCACACAGTGATTCTGCTGTGTCACACACACTACTTCAGCTCTCTTGATTGAAGGACTGATTGAAAGGCTTAAGAGGATTCATGGTAATTTACGGTAGGCCTCATCCAGTTTGTGACGATGTCATCTTAGCAACACCCCTGATCCCTGCTTATTTACAGTATTGAGCATCATGTAGATCATGGCAATACAGTAGTTTTCCATAGTAACACATATAAATATAATTAAACTAGACATTATGTTCCAGTCTATATTCATCTGTCTATGTACAGCAGTGGAGGCTGTTGAGGGGAGGACGGAGCATTCACTCCATTCCAGACATTATTATGAGCCGTCCTCCCCTCAGCAGCCTCCACCGATGTACAGTATGCTGTAGTCTGTAAAAACACAGTATTACACTTAATGGTACGGTTGGTCCAGTTGGTTCTGTATTAGGCTATGGGAGCCAGTCCACACTACCAAGTTGAGTATGATGTCAGGCTGCTACAGTATCGCTTTGGATTCTGTTCTCCTTTTATGAGTCGCTAAGGTCAGAGTGCTGCTAACACCTCACTGTGTTTGCTCTAAAGGACATTGTGAAAAAATGCTGTTTGTATATTGATTATATGCATATTGTGTGTGCATTGTACTCTGAAGGGTACTCAGCAGTGTGTGTGTGTGTGTGTGTGTGTGTGTGTGTGTGTGTGTGTGTGTGTGTGTGTGTGTGTGTGATAGGCTGATTGGATAGGCACACAGGGAGAAGATATGTTTAGAGACAACACACATTGAGATCCAGCTGTCTTCACAGAGTGTTTTCCACTTAGCGTTATGCCCTTGTGTAAATGGCTGTGTAAATGCTACTGCTCAACTCACACACACTACCCAAATATCTGAGAACAGAGAGATTGGTGGCAGGAGGAGTCCACGTCTACACATAGAGAAACACAGACAGACAGACACACATACACACACACACACACCCTATACTCTCTTTTCCATAGAACACACACACACAGCTTGTCATTGCTAAGATACATCTGCTTCTGAACATCACTCAGTCAGTGATTACATTTTCCTCAAATTCTCCGCTTCGCTCAGGATTCACAAATTACCAAATGATGATTAGTTGAGAATTAGCCAAAAACTCGTTGACTCAGAATGAAAGAGAGGGGGAAAGCAGTGAGAGATAATAGCCGTCTATCCCTTGAATAAGTGTTTGAGGTGAGGCGGCAGGGCGGCGTGCGTCACCAGCCATGCTGTCATTAAGAGGGGAAGAGGGAAGGAATGAGCTCATAGGTACTAACGGCTGGGGGTTAGAATGGGGAAAAGAAGGCCCCAATGGGGGGGAGAGAGAGAGAGAGAGATAGAGATGAAAGTACATATGGGTACACAGTGTAACTGACTGATATGCTGCCAGAGAAGAGGTTCAGTTATGGTCTTTCTTATAAGGGCGCTGACCTTGAATGACCTTCTGTCTCCAGGAGACTAAAGCTTTAGTAAATATTATGAACATGAAACTGTCTTGACGGGAAAGTTATTCATATGTAACTCATACAGTTAGAAGCATAGATGCAATAAAATACATCAGATACAACTCAATGATAAAAGGCTAGACATACTGTAGCCTAAACTGTGAAGAAATGTTTGTATTTCTCTAAATCAACTTGCAGCATCCCTGTGTCCACTGAAATGTGAACCAACAACAGGGGCCCTCAATGATGCAAAAACGATAACTCAGCAGTTAATTGAATCTGTCCCCAAATTGAAGTCAGTCACACTCCATACTGTAAGCAGGGAGAGCCAGAGCTAGAGAGAGAAGAATGACAGACAGAAACTTCTAGTTGCTCGGTTTTTTCCCAGCAGCCACCCGATCACGTCTAGTCCTGCGCTGTTAATCAAGCTTTGATTGGTTAATTGACCCACAGAGAGCAGCAGTGGTGGGACAGAACGTTGGTTTGGCAGAGCAACCCAGGTTTTGGTCAGAAAGAGAGAAGCTTGTTAGCATTAGCATGTACTCATAGGGCTGTTATGCACCAGTACAGAGAGAGCGAGATACGTTTGTTAGCATTAGAAGCGCTCATAGGGCTAGTCTGTCCCATCAAGAGATATTATTAGCATGTGCTGGGCTGGTCTGTCTGTAGGCTACCCAGAGATAAGAGAGATACGTTTGTTAAAGTTAGCATTAGCATGCCAACCTGCAGGCTACACAGAGATGTTCGTCAGCATTAGCTAACAATGAGCACTCATAGGGCTGCTTTACACACAGTTCACAGCGTGACCCGGTATGGAGTATAGAATCTTTATCTCTGTGGAATCTTATCTCCGAGGGACCATTTACTCCGGGTAGTTCAAATACATACAAGTTACATTTAGACATAAATAGTAACTGTACATCAACATTTTGAACACAATCAAGTGAGCTGTGTACACATTTTGTAATGAGTGTTTATTTCACTGTTTATTATTTGGTTTGTGTTAAAACCGCCGGTCTGTTAGACATCAATGACACACTACATTAGCTAATTATAGTCTGACACTACTCTTCATTCACAGATCCAGCTTGGTAAAAGTATATTAGGAACTTTACAGCTTTTAGTGCTACAGCTAGCATCTGCCTATACAGACGTCAAGTTAGCATTAGCATCTGCCTATACAGACGACAAGTTAGCATTAGCATCTGCCTATACAGACGACAAGTTAGCATTAGCGATGCTAACACGGGTGTACTTTGGCTGGCAAGGCAGGCCTTGTGTACAGACACCAGACTAACTTATTTAGGGCCTGGAATTCCCCCCAAAAGGTGCTCTAATACTGACTCATATGGTGTGATCCAGAATCACTAGACTAGAATAAAACAGCTCTCTAAAATTTATATCCGTCCATTAGGTAATGGTTAAATATAGCACTTTGTTAATACTGGATGTACCAAACTCAGTCTGGACGTGTCATTCACTGTGGCAGAGGAAGAACCCAGCTCCTGTGAGGTTTTGTTGGGGCAGAGTTAGGAGTAAAGTCCCAGATTCTGTGAGGTTTGGTTGGGGCAGAGTTATGACAAAACCCCAGCGCCTGGGAGGTTTGGTTGAGGCAGAGTTAGGACAAAACCCCAGCTCCTGTGAGGTTTGGTTGAGGCAGAGTTAGGACAAAACCCCAGCTCCTGGGAGGTTTGGTTGAGGCAGAGTTAGGACAAAACCCCAGCTCCTGTGAGGTTTGGTTGAGGCAGAGTTAGGACAAAACCCCAGCTCCTGTGAGGTTTGGTTGAGGCAGAGTTATGACAAAACCCCAGCTCCTGGGAGGTTTGGTTGAGGCAGAGTTAGGACAAAACCCCAGCTCCTGTGAGGTTTGGTTGAGGCAGAGTTAGGACAAAACCCCAGCTCCTGGGAGGTTTGGTTGGGACAGAGTTAGGACAAAACCCCAGCTCCTGTGAGGTTTGGTTGAGGCAGAGTTAAGAACAAAACCCCAGCTCCTGTGAGGTATGGTTAGGGCAGAGTTAGGAGTAGTCCTGTCCATGGTGAGGTATGGTTAGGGCAGAGTTAGGTGCAGATCCACTATGAGGTATTGTTGGGGCCGAGTTAGGAGTTAAGAGCAGCGCCACTGTACACTGAGTCAGTTTCCCCAGTCAGGGGCACAGAGAGGGGCACAGAGGGTACTGTATAACATCTTAATGGGAGTGACAGAGAGAGGGGCACAGAGGGTACTGTTTAACATCTTAATGGGAGTGACAGAGAGAGGGGCACAGAGGGTACTGTATAACATCTTAATGGGAGTGCCACTTGGCTATACATCCTTCTGACTGAATTCTCTACACTATCCTTGAAAAGCTATTTTTAAGAGGCCACAGGAAGCTGAGTCTTCAAGAAGCCACAACACACTGCTGAAAAAGGATATCAACAATGACCTGTGAATGACGAAGATATGACAGTGCTGAAGAACACACACACACACACACACACACACACACACACACACACATACACACACATACACACACACATACACACTGAGCTGGCTGGAGTTGTAGACAGTGTGAAAGGAGGGACCAGGGGAAGATCCAGAACAACACCCTCATGGACTTAAACAGAAACTATCTGTGGGTTTTCATCTGGTGTCTTTTAGGATAGCACATCTTAGTGTGCCATGGACCTACACTTTTACCACAAGTTACCATGGACACAGACACACACCTCCACCACAAACGCCTCAAGTCTAGTCAACCATGCTGCCGGCCAGGGGAATTCCTGGTAGAGTGATTTTTAAGACTAAAGACTGAATCACATTGCCAGGGATTTCCAATGGCCGGCATGAAGTATGCAACCTGGATCTATTGGTAATAAAGGTGTGTGAACAAACATGTATATATATACACACACACACCTGGTTGCGCGGCGGCAGGACTTAGCACACATGTGAACACTGTACGTTTACCTCCATGTTCACAGTGGTTAAGTTCTGCCGCCCTGGGGCCACAGCCTGTATGTCTGAACCCAGGAGAGGAGAGGGGGCACTGGGGAGGATCACTGGGACCCTTACCCCAGCCTGGATCTCTGAGAATGGATTTTAGTATTGCCAAAGTTCCACCAGTTAGTGTTTACGCCATTGTAACACCACACATTGATGGACCTATTTGAAGCATGACATTAGGTAACACTTCATTTGGTTTGTAGATGTTCAATAACTGTCAACAACATTTCAGCTAACTATCCATCACCCGTAACCATCTACAGATCATCTGTTTGGGACTCTGTAAATAAAGTGGGGCCTGACATTATCATGGCTGTTTATATGTCTGTCTGTGATTCTGATGGTCGCTCCTTTCTCTCTATCAACTGGCTGTGTGACCAGGTGGGAAGTCTTTCATCCTCTCCAGGTGCATTAATGCTTCTCGGACTGTATTCATGCATGAATAAAATAAGACTTCATAGTCATCCATCAGTTTCTATTCTGTGTGTGTGTGTGTGTGTGTGTGTGTGTGTGTGTGTGTGTGTGTGTGTGTGTGTGTGTGTGTGTGTGTGTGTGTGTGTGTGTGTGTGTGTGTGTGTGTGTGTGTGAGAGAGACCCCAGTGCTTGTAATATAAGTGTTGGTCTTACTTGTGGTTTTAGCAGGGAGTGTTTGTGTACCCACTGTTTCCTGTCATCCAAACAATACAAATTGAATGCTTTGATCTCTCCGTGTGTAACTAAAACTGTGTTTGGTTACTAGTCTCCATTTGTACAGTTTAGGACATGTAGTGTATTCAAAGAACTGTGAAGGTCTCTCTCTCTGTCCTCATTAAGAGTAGTAGGTCAGCTATCTCACTGCTGTCTCTTCCTGCTGGGGTAGCTACTGTATGTGTTAGCATATTAACTACTCTGTGTGTGTGTGTGTGTGTACATCCGTGCCTGCATGAATGTGTATTATGTGTGTGTGTGTGTGTGTGTGGTCTCTCTCTGCCCCCTCACTGGGCCTGTCTCCCGTGCCTGCTGTGCTGATAATCAGTGTGTGAGGTTAGCTGGCTCAGTTCAGCAGGAACAGGGGCCTGGCCCATCCACAGTGGCTGGAGGCCAGAGAGAGACATACTAGAACAGGTGAACCATCCCGACCTGAGACCAGTGTTTCACTCCACTAAACCATCGGCAAGAGAATACAGAGGTGTATTCATTAGTGCAAAACGTTTTGCAACAAAAATGACCATTTCTTATAGGACAAATTCAAGGTTAGTCCCTCTCAATTTTGTCCAGTGTACTTGTTTGGTTCCTAGTGAATACACCCCCGTCTTCCTCCATCATATCCATCTCTCCATCAATAAAAACATAGCCATGGTTCTTGTATTGAAGTACAGGACAGGTGAACAGAAAACAGATTGAATTGTTGCATATGTTTTAATGTTATATTACATAAAATGCATAAATGTGTGTGTTTGGTATGAAAGTATGCAAATAAAAGAATACTCTAAAATGCATGATGTTTTTCTTTGTGTTATTTCTCAAGTTGGTTATTTCCAATGAATACCACGGTAACAAAACCTATTCTACAGGTTTATAACAAGATGTACTATCTCTATTTATCTCTCTCAATCTCTATGTTCCTATCCCTGTCTTTCTTTATCACTGTGTCCCTCCTCTTTATCTTCCCCGATGTCCTCCTCCTGTTTTATGATGGTATTGTCCTTGTACTGTAAACTCTCTCAGCCCTCACAGCAGATGTGATGTGGATTGAGTAACAACGGCAAAATGGAAAACTTCACATAATGTGCTTTCAGTTACATGTGCAAGTTGTGAAACTTCCTAACTTAGAAAAAAATATGTTTTTTTTATTGTCACATATACCAGCTAGGTGCAGTGAAATATGTTGTTTTACAGGGTCGGCCATAGTAGTACGGCACCTCTGGAGCTATTTAGGTTTCAGTGCACATTGACAGATTTCTCCCCTTGTCGATTTCTGTAAAGGAACCAGCGACGTTTCGGTTACTGGCCCAATGCTCTAACCACTAGGCTACCTGCCCCCTGAATAGACTAGTACATGTCATAATGTACTAACTACATTGCTGAGCTATATTTCTCCATTGGGACTTAATCTGTAAATATCTCCAATATATTTGTGATATTAATCAATATTGTAATGATGAATAAAGGTTGCTAGAACAAAGTAACTCACAAATATTAAACAAAACACCACACACTAAAGACGATGCCTGCATGCCACACCCTTCTAGCGCAAATCATTTGCAATGATGAAATGACTGAAGCTTAGCTATCTGAACACATCATATAACACTTGTGGTGAACTAGAACATGGTGAACCGTGTTGTGAACCAAAAGGCAACGTGTCGCAACTGAATATCACACCACAATATTACATCACAATCATTTTTTCTGACTTGAGGATAACGTTTGTAAAAACGCTGTCTCTTTTACGTATATGGAGGTAGTGTTGCCAGATTTCATGACACTTTACAGATGAATCTGAGCCAAAATCCCACCAAGTCCATTAAAGGGAGCCCAGTTGCAGGTGAGGAAAACTGCCCAATCTGGCACCACCATATGGGGTAACAAAAGACAGATGAGAGGGTGACAGAGTCCATGTCTTCTTAAAGGGAGGTATGTAGAGAACTTGATGGCTGTCTATTTTTTTAATTGAACCTTTTAACTAGACAAGTCAGTTAAGAACAAATTCTAATTTACAATGACGGCCTACGCCAGCCAAATCCGGATGACGCTGGGCCAATTGTGTGCCGCCCTATGGGACTCCCAATCACGGCCGGTTGTGATACCCTGGTTCGAATCCAGGCTGTATCTGTAGTGACTAGCTAACTGTGGGAGGTTATCCACAGCAGGTGAGACAGGGTCAACCAAACGATCTATATCAATGGGGTCATATTATCACTGACTTCTACAACCACCAACCAACCCCAACCAGGCGCGCCAGCTGTCGAAGCTAATGACCATAATGGGAAAGATGATAATGACACCGATTATAGCGGCAATGACGATAATGCTGATGATGGAGGTAAAGAGTTTAGCATCGGTCCAGATGTTTGTATTTTCTGAGTCGTTGCCGGGCCAACGGAGAAAGTCTCCGTCAGCAGCGGCAGCTGGCTGCGTCAGAGGTTACACCGCATCAATCAACTTCCTGTTTCTAAGAAAGCAGTTTGTAGGTGAGGCTAAAGCTCTCTCTCTTTTCACTCTCTAGGTTGACTCACTCACTTTCTCTCTCATGTACATTTTTTTAATAAAAATAAATAACAGACAAATCAAGTGCCCCCCGCACTCCCTCACCTGCTGCCACCTGCTGGCACATGCCCCCTCAGATTTGTCCTGTAAAAATAAATGTATAATGAATAACAGGGTTTGTATTACAAATATAAAATACAAAATGGAGGGGGGAAAAAGTTACATTTTTGGTTGTTGTTTCTCTGTAATACTACAAGCCACCTAGCAATTTTATGAATTTGGCTTTAACTAGCCCAGATAGGTTCCCAATCTCCAAATCTCATAACTAGCTACCAAGAAGCCATTTCAGGCTATCACTCAAGTTAGAGTAGCTAGCTTGTCAAACTATCTACGATGGGATGCCTGCTAGCAAGGTTGGTAGACTTTAGAAAACCAAGCAATTACTGAATAAAACTCACATTCCTTTCAATACCAAAAAAGATATAACCACCAGGACACAGACAGCTCAAGAGATATGCTTAGAAATGCAGAAAAACAAACTATTTTTTTTATATAGAATTAAGCATAATGATTATGGATCTATATTGCAGGAAAAAGCTGTTTAAGATGTTTGAAAAATGCTAAATTCTCCAACTTCCAGCAGGAGGCCTAGCCCCTGTCCGAGTCACCCCTCAGCCATCCTCACATACTTTGTGCCCCCTCAGATTTTGGGGGTGAATGACGTCCCTGTCTGCAGGTTAGCTTGGCATGGATCCAGGGCGGGAGTCCCCATGGCAACATAACAGGTAAACAGTGAAGCAGATAAGGGCATGAGGATGAAGAGTGTACAGACAGGACATACACACACTACATACATAGAAAAATGTGCACAACAACACACACACGCACTACACACATAGAAAAATGTGCACAACACCACACGCTGCACTAGACTCGACAGGCTCCACCCACCCTGCAGCTGTGCAGCCAGTCATCTTTCACTTTCCCTCTTTCTTTTTTCCTCCTCCCTCTCCCTTTCTTTCTCTCTCTCGCTCTCTTCTCTGTCTCTCTCCCCCCTCTGCACTCTCTCTGTCTCTCTCTCCCTCCTTCCCTCCCTCTCAGCAGATATCTGCCAATCTGGCTGCTGAACAGACATAATTGCCATTATGACTGTTGTGGCCCCCACATCACACAGAGTAGTGATTGTTCAGCGAGAGAAGGTCCTAACACTGTCCGCTCTGTGGAGACGTCACACAACATTATCATAGCGTGACTAGATAATGCACACACACACAGCCCTGAGCATGCACGTGCATTCACACACACACTGCCGTGAGCACACATGCCCACACACACACACAAGACAAATATCCACGCAATATCTTCTCTCTCTCAGACTTTCTGTCTCCTCATCATGCAATAAAGCGCTAAACAAACATAAGCATCTAAACGTGATGGAAAATCCATACAGTGTGGCCTTTGTACTGTCAATCTAACGTCTAGCCCTTGGTAAACACACCCTACAGCACACCGTGCCACACACACCCTACAGCACACCGTGCCACACACACCCTACAGCACACCGTGCCACACACACCCTACAGCACACCGTGCCACACACACACACACACACACCATACAGCACACCGTGCCACACACACCCTACAGCACACCGTGCCACACACACACACCATACAGCACACCGTGCCACACACACCCTACAGCACACCGTGCCACACACACCCTACAGCACACCGTGCCACACACACCCTACAGCACACCGTGCCACACACACACCATACAGCACACTGTGCCACACACACCATACAGCACACCGTGCCACACACACACCATACAGCACACCGTGCCACACACACCATACAGCACACCGTGCCACACACACCATACAGCACACCGTGCCACACGCACACACACCATACAGCACACCGTGCCACACACACCATACAGCACACCATGCCACACGCACACACACCATACAGCACACCGTGCCACACACACCATACAGCACACCGTGCCACACGCACACACACCATACAGCACACAAAGCCAATAGAAAATGAAAGGAAGATTAAATGGATGGAAAAGCAGTTTGTGCAAAAAGAGGAACTGTAGAGAGTGTGGGGGGAGGACACAAAGAGGCTGAGGTTTGGGAAAATGGACCCAAAATTCTGTTCTGTTTTGTTTTATTCCCATCTTGGAAAGGTCATATACATTTTGGGCAAAAAATAAATAAAACATTCCTGACGTCACTGTGGCTTTTCATGAATAAACACATTTGTTTTTGTTTGCAAATGTTCCATTTAAAAGGTTGGAATATAATGGGTCTGCATGGTGACGTGTAGAGTGGAGGTTTGGGTATATGGAACTACGATTAGACACTGGAAGGCTCAACTCCCCTTAGGGGAACACTGATGGTGCTATTTCAATGAGAGAAGAGTACATACTCTCTCTACTATTGAGGTGAAGTATATAGTGTGAAGTGACTGATGTCAGACTCATAAAAGCTGAGAATGTGCTGACAATTCTTTCATCGTTATGTAATACAGGTTTTTGGTTTTACTATCCTTGTGGGGACCAGAAGGATAACTATCTGTCCTCCTGCTACACCATGGTGCTACTCTACAGAGGGCTGTTGAGGCTACTGTACACCATGGTGCTACTCTACAGAGTGCTGTTGAGGCTACTGTACACCATGGTGCTACTCTACAGAGTGCTGTGGAGGCTACTGTACACCATGGTGCTACTCTACAGAGTGCTGTTGAGGCTACTGTACACCATGGTGCTACTCTACAGAGGGCTGTGGAGGCTACTGTACACCATGGTGCTACTCTACAGAGGGCTGTGGAGGCTACTGTACACCATGGTGTTACTCTACAGAGTGCTGTGGAGGCTACTGTACACCATGGTGCTACTCTACAGAGTGCTGTTGAGGCTACTGTACACCATGGTGCTACTCTACAGAGTGCTGTTGAGGCTACTGTACACCATGGTGCTACTCTACAGAGTGCTGTTGAGGCTACTGTACACCATGGTGCTACTCTACAGAGTGCTGTGGAGGCTACTGTACACCATGGTGCTACTCTACAGAGTGCTGTTGAGGCTACTGTACACCATGGTGCTACTCTACAGAGTGCTGTTGAGGCTACTGTACACCATGGTGCTACTCTACAGAGTGCTGTTGAGGCTACTGTACACCATGGTGCTACTCTACAGAGGGCTGTGGAGGCTACTGTACACCATGGTGCTACTCTACAGAGTGCTGTGGAGGCTACTGTACACCATGGTGCTACTCTACAGAGTGCTGTGGAGGCTACTGTACACCATGGTGCTACTCTACAGAGTGCTGTTGAGGCTACTGTACACCATGGTGCTACTCTACAGACTGCTGTTGAGGCTACTGTACACCATGGTGCTACTCTACAGAGTGCTGTTGAGGCTACTGTACACCATGGTGCTAATCTACAGAGTGCTGTTGAGGCTACTGTACACCATGGTGCTACTCTACAGAGTGCTGTTGAGGCTACTGTACACCATGGTGTTACTCTACAGAGGGCTGTGGAGGCTACTGTACACCATGGTGCTACTCTACAGAGTGCTGTTGAGGCTACTGTACACCATGGTGCTACTCTACAGAGTGCTGTTGAGGCTACTGTACACCATGGTGCTACTCTACAGAGTGCTGTTGAGGCTACTGTACACCATGGTGATACTCTACAGAGTGCTGTTGAGGCTACTGTACACCATGGTGCTACTCTACAGAGGGCTGTGGAGGCTACTGTACACCATGGTGCTACTCTACAGAGTGCTGTTGAGGCTACTGTACACCATGGTGATACTCTACAGAGTGCTGTGGAGGCTACTGTACACCATGGTGCTACTCTACAGAGTGCTGTTGAGGCTACTGTACACCATGGTGCTACTCTACAGAGTGCTGTTGAGGCTACTGTACACCATGGTGATACTCTACAGAGTGCTGTTGAGGCTACTGTACACCATGGTGCTACTCTACAGAGTGCTGTGGAGGCTACTGTACACCATGGTGCTACTCTACAGAGTGCTGTTGAGGCTACTGTACACCATGGTGCTACTCTACAGAGTGCTGTTGAGGCTACTGTACACCATGGTGCTACTCTACAGAGGGCTGTTGAGGCTACTGTACACCATGGTGCTACTCTACAGAGTGCTGTTGAGGCTACTGTACACCATGGTGCTACTCTACAGAGTGCTGTTGAGGCTACTGTACACCATGGTGCTACTCTACAGAGTGCTGTTGAGGCTACTGTACACCATGGTGCTACTCTACAGAGTGCTGTTGAGGCTACTGTACACCATGGTGCTACTCTACAGAGTGCTGTTGAGGCTACTGTACACCATGGTGCTACTCTACAGAGTGCTGTTGAGGCTACTGTACACCATGGTGCTACTCTACAGAGTGCTGTTGAGGCTACTGTACACCATGGTGCTACTCTACAGAGTGCTGTTGAGGCTACTGTACACCATGGTGCTACTCTACAGAGTGCTGTTGAGGCTACTGTACACCATGGTGCTACTCTACAGAGTGCTGTTGAGGCTACTGTACACCATGGTGCTACTCTACAGAGGGCTGTTGAGGCTACTGTACACCATGGTGCTACTCTACAGAGTGCTGTTGAGGCTACTGTACACCATGGTGCTACTCTACAGAGTGCTGTTGAGGCTACTGTACACCATGGTGCTACTCTACAGAGGGCTGTTGAGGCTACTGTACACCATGGTGCTACTCTACAGAGTGCTGTTGAGGCTACTGTACACCATGGTGCTACTCTACAGAGGGCTGTGGAGGCTACTGTACACCATGGTGCTACTCTACAGAGTGCTGTTGAGGCTACTGTACACCATGGTGCTACTCCACAGAGTGCTGTTGAGGCTACTGTACACCATGGTGCTACTCTACAGAGTGCTGTGGAGGCTACTGTACACCATGGTGTTACTCTACAGAGGGCTGTGGAGGCTACTGTACACCATGGTGCTACTCTACAGAGTGCTGTTGAGGCTACTGTACACCATGGTGCTACTCTACAGAGTGCTGTTGAGGCTACTGTACACCATTGCAAAACAGTGTTTTTATCAATTATTTGGAGACGTGAATATATTTAGTAGTTTTATCTAAAAATGATAACTTTGTTTCACTATTTTTATGAAATTCATTGAGGAGGATGTTCCTCCCCTTCGTCCTCTGAGGAGCCTCTACGGCTCATGGTTACATTAAGACACCCGGGAGCTGGCGGAGATATGGGTTCGAAAACATACCTCAATGCAGGGATGGGATATGCCAATGTACTCCAAATGTAACCTTTATCCACACTGATAGAGGAGATTGAAATACTGCTAGTTTTCCCGGAAAACTGTATTTTTCGTCCATATGCTATATGAAGTGCCATTCCATAATGGCTGTTGTGGCTACTGCTAGCCAGCATGAGGACAAAAAGGGCAGTTTTCCGGGAAAATAGGCAATATTTCAATATTTTTGATGGACCAGTGTTGTAGAGTAGTGGTTAGTTTTAGGGTTAAGAGTTAGGGTTCTAATCAAGCCAAATCAAATGTTATTGGTCACATACAGCAGATGTTATTGTGGGTGTAGCAAAATGCTTGTGCTTCTAGTCCCGACAGTGCAGCAATATCTAACAAGTGATATCTAACAATTTCACAACATGTACCCAATACACACAAATCTAATTTCACAACATATACCCAATACACAAGTAAAGGAACGGAGTTAAGAATATATACATATTTGGACAAGCAATGTCAGAGCGGCATAGACTAAGATACAGTAGAAAAGTATAGAATGCAGTATCTAAATATGAGATGAGTAATGCAAGAAATGTAAATATTATTAAAGTGACTAGTGTTCCATTTATTAAAGTGGCCAATGATTTCAAGTATGTGTATGCAGGCAGCAGCCTTGAGATAGAACCTGTTTTTCAGTCTCTCGGTCCCCGCTTTGATGCACCTGTACTGTCCTCGCCTACTGGATAATAGCAGGGTGAACAGGCAGTGGCCCAGGTGGTTGTTGTCTTTGATGATCTTTATGGCCTTCCTGTGACATCGGGTGCTGTACTGTAGGTGTCCTGGAGGGCAGGTAGTTTGCCACTGGTGATGCGTTGTGCAGACCTCACTACCCTCTGGAGAGCCTTACGGTTCTGGGAGGAGCAGTTGCCGTACCAGGTGGTGATACAGCCCGACAGGATGCTCTCAATTGTGCATCTGTAACAGTTTGTGAGGGTTTTAGGTGACAAGCCAAATTTCTTCAGCCTCCTGACGTTGAAGAGGTGCTGTTGCGCCTTCTTCACCACACTGTCTGTGTGGGTGGACCATTTCAGTTTGTCAGTGATGTTTACGCCCAGGAACTTAAAACTTTCCACCTTCGCCCCTGCTGTCCCGTCGATATGGATAGGGGGGTGCTCCCTCGGCTGTTTCCTGAAGTCCACGATCAGGTTAGGGGAAAATAGGATTTTGAATGGCAATCAATTGTTTAGTCTCCGCAAGGATAGTAAAACAAACGCATTTGTGTGTGTGTGTGTGTGCGTGCACAACCGGTAACGGTGCCAACAGACATTTCCACAGAACAGCCCACACACGACACATACTTCCTTCATTAACTCTTCAAGGGAACTGGGAGGGGCAGAACCACACAGACAACAGCAGTGATTGATGGAATGGTTACCTGACATGGCCTCTTGGATCTGGAAACGCATTCAATAACACCCACCAACTGAAAACAATGAACAAACACACTACCACACATCTCACCCCACAGTAGCATGTAATTGCAGTGTTAATGCCAATATCCTCTTACTGTCAATAACTATACCCTTGACTTGTTTTGAGCTTCATAACTTCCTACGACTGTGATAGGTTGTTGTCTCACCTGGCTATCTTAAGATGAATACACTGATGTAAGTAGCTCCGGTTGCCAGAAGATACTGACCCTACCGTTACGCTTGTTTACACTGAGCTGCACTGGGGTCAGAACACAATCATGGTTAGGAACTGGCGCCAGATACGGGGTTGAAAACGTGCGTCAATGCAGGGATATGCCACTGTACTACACAGTTTACCTTTATCCACACGGATACATCGAGAAGATTGAAATACTTCCCTTTTCGTCCCCATGCTAGCTAGCAGCTAGTGGAATCAGTTCCTTTGTTGTTCAACATGACGTGCCTTTCCATAGTGGCTGCTGTGGCTACTGGTAGCTAGCAAGAGGACCAAAACAGCAATTTGGATAAAGGTACAATTTGGAGTATAGTGGCATATCCCATCCCTGCATTGAGGTACGTTTTCCAACTCATATCTCTGGCCGGGTCCATGGTGTCTTCATATAACCACGATTGTATTCCGACCCCAGTGCTGCTCAGTGTAAACAAGCATAATGGTCAGCACACATTCAACTCAGAGGGCTTGTTGATTAGTTAAATCAGGTGTGATTGTCCAGGGCTACAATAAAAATGTGTTCTGTAGGGGGACTTGAGGACTAGCGTTGGGAAACACTGTGCTAAATTACTAAAATGTAGTGTTTCTGGTTATACTTTCATCTAAGACCTAGACAACCAGGTCAGGGGAGTTCCTTACTAATTATTTACCTTATTTCATCAATGAAGTACAAGGGAGGAGCGAAAACCCAGACACTCAGCCCTCTGTGGAATGAGTTTGACATATGACGTAACTGTTGTGCTGCTGTCATGTTGTGTTGCAACCATGCTGTGTTGTCATGTGTTGCTGCCATGCTGTTGTTGCTTTAGGTTTTTCCTTAATGTAGTGTTGTTGTCTCTTGTCATGATGTGTTTTGTCCTATATTTTTATCTTTAATCCCCCGTCCCCGCAGGAGGCTTTTTGCCATTTGGTAGGCCGTCATTGTAAATAAGAATTTGTTCTTAAGTGACTTGCCTAGTTAAATAAAGGTTCAATAAAATATATTAAATGTATAACGGTGCACAGCAAAATTGGGCTGCCCAATTTATTTATTTCTACACTTGGACTTTTAACCAATCAGATCATCGCTTTCTACAATATTTGGGCAAAATATCAGAATTGAGCTGCCTGTACTCAGCTGTAGATTTGCTCACATGATGCTGATTCATGTAAAGTATAAACATTCTGACTGATTGGCAAGTACATCCATGTACACAATGGTAGCTAATGCCTCCAGATCACTGTCAGAGATGATATGCACTTTAGCTGGAAGAGTTGCGGTCAAGGACTATTGTATATGTGCGTGCCCAAAGTGGGTGAGGCAGGGGAGACCCCTTATGGTCATTTCAAGTACTACAGCATTGCCAAACGTTTTTGGGAGAAGAAAACAAGAGGTAGTAAGACAACATCAGATGTTTTATTCTGTAATAATGGAAACATTCTGAGGTTGTTTTTATTAATTTACTGAGATATACATGAGTAGGTACTAGGTAATAAATAAATACATTTCACCTCAGTAAGCATTTCTTTGAATAACAGAGACCCTCTCACTAACTTAAAAAAATAACATATCTTATAAGTTTACCATATAGTAATGTCTCACTCAGCAATGTCATTCTCAAACGTGCCAGTATGCACACATACACAAACAACTCATTGGTACATGGCAATTCACGTCATTCAACAACAAAAACACTTACGCTACGCTAAATGTACCCCGTAGCAAATAGTTATTTCTGAAATAATGGCGAGAGAAGTCCGTAAACAGAACATCATGTCTAAAAACAGACGCAGAGACAGATCACTGTCATATGATGCATCATCATGATGATGAGGCAAGTGAACCAACCTTCTGAAAGTTCTATATCTTGAAAACTTGATTGCTGACATGCAAAACATTTTGGGGCTGTATCAACAGTTGACTAATGAAACAAAAAACGTGTTTTTTTGTGGATTATTCCTTTAAGTGTGGAGTGGGAACACCTTGATTAGTTTGGTTATTCTTTCTTGTCAGGAATCAGCTTGTCAGCATGGTGGGCAAACGTCTCAGCTACCAGCAGTGGGAAGACTATGGAAGCATCAGCGTACACCTGGAGAGAGAAACAAAACACAGAAAGGAAACAGAAGCCTAAACATACAGATCTCTAAGAGAAATCTCTGGAGATGGGAATGGAAAGAGCCATTGGAAAAGGTTCAACGTGAGTTTGTGTTTTATCTTTGGTCAATCTAATGCATCTATCAAGAGTTCTGGGGGAGCTGCTCTCCTGCTTGACCCCGAGTTACACTTTCACTTCATCTATATTAGCATAAGGTGAGGCCAAAAGCACATTTCCATCTTCGGGTGGCCAATAAAGTTAGATTATTTCCTATTCCATCCATTAACCTTCAGACTGGGGATAAGATAGCTGGTGAGTGAGTTACCTTGACTGGCTTGGCATCCATGCGGATCTTCCCCCAAGACACTGCCTCATCAGGCCTGGCCCCTGAGTCGGAACCATCAAACTCCTGCCCAGTGTTCACAAACACTGCATAGTCCGCTCCATTCCTCTGAGGAGGGAGGGGGTTACATTATAATAAAATGGTTTGACCTGGTTGGTTAGTTAAGGTTGCTAAGCACCTGTGTTGGGGAAGCTACTCTGAAAATATAGTTTACCAAGCTACCAACTACTTTGAAAAAGTAGTTCACTACATCCAAACTACTACATGATAAACTATAATATCTCAATCTGAAATGTTCTGGACTACAAATGGTAAGAACAGTAGTTCGCTACACCACTACATGGCAGAAAAGTCATTAACTACTGGAAACACTACCAAGATTTTAATGTAGTTCAACTACCACCAAGCTACTGCAAAATGTACTTACATTACTACATGTCATTTACTACCCCAACACTGCTAAGCATGTCAACTTTCTAACTGGTGAGTGGCGACAGAACAAAATCATAGGAAAATAGGTGAATTGAACAGTTCATCATTACACCAACATTATAATTAAGGAATATGATCATAGAGAACATTTTATAGTCGTAGTAATAGTAGTTACTTACCATCAGATTGGCATTGGCTATATGGTGTTTGACCAGGCCCCCACCCAGAATAATCATCCCTGTCCGTTTGGCAAACACTGCCTTGCTGTTCAACCTGCGGATATCTATAACACAGACCGTGTTATCAGCACAATACATTACACACCACCCTTCAACTACAAAACCAAGCACACCACCCTTCAACTACAAAACCAAGCACACCACCCTTCAACTACAAAACCAAGCACACCACCCTTCAACTACAAAACCAAGCACACCACCCTTCAACTACAAAACCAAGCACACCACCCTTCAACTACAAAACCAAGCACCAAAACAGTGACACATACTATTGAGTGCATAGATATCTGGAATGAATGTCACCAAGTGGCGAGTTTGTGGTGGATGAGATATGTACAGTAGAAGTCGGAAGTTTACATACACCTTAGTCAAATACATTTAAACTCAGTTTCACAATTCCTGATATTTAATCCAAGTAAAAATTCCCTGTCTTAGGTCAGTTAGGATCAACACTTTATTTTAAGAATGTGAAGAATGTGAGAATGATTCATTTCAGCTTTTATTTAATTTAATCAAATTCTCAATGGGTCAGAAGTTCACACACTCAATTAGTATTTGGTAGCATTGCCTTTACATTGTTTAACTTGGGTCAAACGTTTCGGGTAGCCTTCCCAACTTCCAATAAGTTGGGTGAATTTTGGCCCATTCCTCCTGAGAGCGCTGGTGTAACTGAGTCAGGTCTGTAGGCCTCCTTGCTCGCACACGCTTTTTCAGTTCTGCCCACAAATTTTCTATAGGATTGAGGTCAAGGCTTTGTGATGGCCACTCCAATACCTTGACTTTGTTGTCCTGAATCCGTTTTGCCACAACTTTGGAAGTATGCTAGGGCTTAATTGTTCATTTGGAAGAACCATTTGCGACCAAGCTTTAACTTCCTGACTGATGTCTTGAGATGTTGCCTCAATATATCCACAATTTTCCAGCCTCATGATGACATCTTTTGTGAAGTGCGCCAGTCCCTCCTGTTGCAAAGCACCCCCACAACATGATGCTGCCACCCCCGTGCTTCACGGTTGGGATGGTGTTCTTCGGTTTGCAAGCCTCCCCCTTTTTCCTCCAAACATAACGATGGTCATTATGGCCAAACAGTTATATTTTTGTTTCATCAGACCAGAGGACATTTCTCCAAAAAGTACGATCTTTGTCCCCGTGTGCAGTTGCAAACCGTAGTTTGACTTTTTTTTAAAGGTGGTTTTGGAGCAGTAGCTTCTTCCTTGCTGAGCGGCCTTTCAGGTTGTCGCTATAGGACTCGTTTTACTGTGGATGTAGATACTTTTGTACCCGTTTCCTCCAGCATCTTCACAAGGTCCTTTGCTGTTGTTCTACGATTGATTTGCACTTTTTGCACCAAAATACGCTCATCTCTAGGAGACAGAGCGGTATGATGGCAGCGTGGTCCCATGGAGTTTAAACTTACGTACTATTGTTTGTACAGATGAACGTGCTTCCTTCAGGGGTTTGGAAATTTCTCCCTTAAGGATTAACTAGACTTGTGGAGGTCGACAATTTTTTTCTGAGGTCTTGGTTGATTTCTTTTGATTTTCCCATGATGTCAAGCAAAGAGGCACTGAGTTTGAAGGTAGGTCTTGAAATACATCCACAGGTACACCTCCAATTGACTCAAATGATGTCAATTAGCCTATCAGAAGCTTCTAAAGCCATTACATCATTTTCTGGAATTTTCCAAGCTGTCAACTTAGTGTATGTAAACTTCTGACCCACAGGAATTGTGATACAGTGAATTATAAGTGAAATAAACGGTCTGTAAACGATTGTTGGAAAAAGTACTTGTGTCACGCACAAAGAAGATGTCCTATCCGACTTGCCAAAACTATAGTTTGTTAACAAGAAATTTGTGGAGTGGTTGAAAAATGAGTTATAATGACTCCAACCTAAGTGTATGTAAACTTCCGACTTCAACTGTAGTTACAATGTAAAGCAAGGCAAGTGTGTGGTCTCACATCACCAAAGGAAAGAACTGGCAGCAGCTAGCCTAGCGGTTTGAGCTTTGGGCCAGTAACCGAAAGATTTGAATCCCTGACACGACAAGGTGAGAAACCGGTCAATGTGCCCTTGAGCAAGGCCTTTATTCCTAATAGCTTCGGTAAATCGCCATGGATTACAAAAATTGGAATGTACACAGACAGAACCCCAGTCCTCATGTCTCCTCTCTCTCTTACCATCTACTATATCCAGCACCAGCCCAGGGTTTTTATATGAGTGGAAATAGATCATGTCCCCAATGGATCCATCTGTCAGAGCAGGGCTGAACACTGGGATGTCATTCTGCAACAGAGGTTGAAAATCTATTGATTATATGAACACAGCCTATTGTAACTCAATGACGGCTACAGGGAGGGAGGGAGGCAGAGAGAGAAAATGTGCACGACAATTTAGTGTATTAGACAGTACCCACAAACAACTGATACAGCAACAAATATGAACAATAATATTATGATCCGTTAACCTTGTAGAGGTCATTGTGATAGTGTAAGGTGAGGCCAATGAGGGGCTTGAGCCCCCTACTGTACATTATACTGGTGAGTTTAGAGAGGGGGCAAAAAGCACTGGTTTCAATTCATTCCACTGATATCGCCTGTTCTATATCAAGGACAGGCTGAGAACAGTGAGCCCCTCCAGTCCTCACCTTATAGGCCCAGTAGTAGACAGACTCTGGGTTGTTGATCTCTTTGCCCAGACGGTGGATCATCTTGGACGGGGTCCAGTGGGTGCCCTAAAGGGTTAAGAGGTCAAAGGTCAAATGAATGTGACAATACCAGCAACACCAGGATGATAAACTTTTTTGATACATTTTACCCCAATGAATACAACCCAGACACAGAAGATGACGTTTCCTGTACGAAGGGTTAAATTAGCTCACCTCATCTTTCTGCTCCTGCACCATCTGGTCCAGAATGGGCATCAGCCAGTCCTCAAACTTACAGTAGTTATCATTAGGTACCAGGAGGTTACCTATCCTAGAAAGAAAGCGACAGCGGAGAGAGGAGAAAGGAAAGAAAAGATTAGTGACAATTAAGTGTATTAGACAGCACCTACAATAATAACAACTGGGTGGTTTGAGCCCTCTTCACCGTTAACTCAGACACCAGCCAGCTTCAGCTCGGTCAATACCTGCCAGTCTGCACAGCGCGATATCAACCCAGAACATATACTTTTTCTCTACCAGATCACCGGATTCCTGCCGCAAGCTCTGGATCATTACACCGGATCATCGGAGCTAGCTAGTTGCAACCGAGTGGCTACTACTGGCTAACGCCTCTGTCCCGAAGCAAGCACCGAAGAGGTCTACCAGCTAATTATTGGGCTACAATACGTACTTTGCCAATTGGTCTGGCCCCTTTATTGCCGACACGGAGTCCCGCTTGATCCATCACAACTTGTCTGCAGACGTAATCGTCCGAGGTGGTTTCAACAGGCTTTTCCGTTGCGATGCTGCTGAAGACCCATCTGCTAGCTTTCTGAATCGCCGTGTCTCCAGCTCACCAAGTGTAGTAGCGACTACCGAATGGCTCCCTGACTCACCTATTGCTGCTCATTGGACCCTATGATCACTCAGATACACATGCCTCTCCCTAATGTCAATAAGCCTTTTCTACTGCCATTTCGGTTAGTTATGATTGTCTGATTTAACTGTAGAGGCCCCAGCCCCGCCCAACATGCCTTAGATAGCTCTTTTGTCCCAGCCCCACACATGCGGAGACCTCACCTGGCTTAACAGGTGCCACCAGAGACACAACCTCTCTCATCATCATTCAATGCCTAGGTTTACCTCCACTGTACTCACATCCTACCATGCCCTTCTCTGTACATTATGCCATGAATCTATTCTAACATGCCCTGAAATCTGCTCCTTTTATTCCCTGTTCCCAACGCACTAGACGACCAGTTCTTATAGCCTTCGGCCGTACCCTTATCCTACTCCTCCCTTCCTCTGGTGATGTAGAGGTTAACCCAGGCCCTGTAGCCCCCAGAATCATACCTACTCCCCAGGCGCTCTCATTTGTTGACTTCTGTAACCGTAAAAGCCTTGGTTTCATGCATGTTAACATCAGAAGCCTCCTCACTAAGTTTGTTTTATTCACTGCTTTAGCACACTCCGCCAACCCTGATGTCCTAGCCATGTCTGAATCCTGGCTTAGAAAGCCCACCAAAAATTCTGAAATTTCCATCCCCAACTACAACATTTTCCGACAAGATAGAACTGCCAAAAGGGGCGGAGTTGCAATCTACTGTAGAGATAGCCTGAAGAGTTCTGTCATACTGTCCAGGTCTGTGCACAAACAATTAGAGCTTCTACTTTTAAAAATCCACCTTTCCAGAAATAAGTCTCTCACCGTTCCCGCTTGTTATAGACCGCCCTCAGCCCCCAGCTGTGCCCTGGACACCATATGTGAATCGATTCCCCCCCAGAGTTCGTACTGTTAGGTGACCTAAACTGGGATATGCTTAACACCTCGGCCGTCCTACAATCTAAGCTAGATGCCCTCAATCTCACACAAATTATCAAAGAACCTACCAGGTATAACCTTAAATCCGTAACCATGGGCACCCTCATAGATATCATCCTGACCAACTTGCCCTCTAAACACACCTCTGCTGTCTTCAACTAGGATCTCAGCGATCACTGTCTCATTGCCTGCGTCCGTAATGGGTCCGTGGTCAAACGACCACCCCTCATCACTGTCAAACGCTCCCTAAAACACTTCAGCGAGCAGGCCTTTCTAATCGACCTGGCCCAGGTATCCTGGAAGGATATTGACCTCATCCGGTCAGTAGAGGATGCCTGGTCGCTATTTAAAAGTGCTTTCCTCACCATCTTAAATAAGCATGCCCCACTCAAAAAATGTAGAACGAAGAACAGATATAGCCCTTGGTTCACCCCAGACTTGACTGCGCTTGACCAGCACAAAAACATCCTGTGGCGTACTGCATTAGCATCGAATAGCCCCAGCGATATGCAACTTTTCAGGGAAGTCAGGAACCAATATACACATTCAGTTTGAAAAAGCTAGCCTTAGCTTTCCTAACTGAAATGTGCATCCTGCAGCACTAATTCCAAACGGTTTTGGGACACTAAAGTCCATGGAGAATAAGAGCACCTCCTCCCAGCTGCCCACTGCACTGAGGCTAGGAAACACTGTCACCATCGATAAATCTACGATAATTGATAATTCCAATAAGCATTTTTCTACAGCAGGCCATGCTTTCCACCTTGCTACCCCTACCCTGGCCAACAGCTCTGTATCCCCCGTAGCAACTTGCCCAAGCCCCCCACCCCACTTCTCCTTCACCCAAATCCAGACAGCTGATGTTCTGAAAGAGCTGACAAATCTGAATCCCTACAAATCAGCTGGGCTAGACAATCTGGAACCCCTCTAAAATTATCCACCGAAATTGTTGCAACCCCTATAACTAGCCTGTTCAACCTCTTTCGTGAAGTCTGCGATCCCCAAAGATTGGAAAACTGCCACGGTCATCCCCCTATTCAAAGGGGGAGACACTCTAGACCCAAACTGTTTATAGACCTATATCCATCCTGCCCTGCCTTTCTAAAATCTTCAAAAGCCAAGTTAACAAACAGATCACCGACCATTCGAATCCCACCATACCTTCTCCACTATGCAATCTGGTTTCCGAGCTGGTCATGGTTGCACCTCAGCCATGCTCAAGGTCCTAAACGATATAACAGCCATCAATAAAAGAGTACTGTGCAGCCGTATTCATTGACCTGGCCAAGGCTTTCGACTCTGTCAATCACCGCATTCTTATCGGCAGACTCAATAGCCTTGGCTTCTCAAATGACTGCCTCGCCTGCTTCACCAACTACTTCTCAGATAGAGTTCAGTGTGTCTAATCGGAGGGCCTGTTGTCCGGATCTCTGGCAGTCTCTATGGGGGTGCCACAGTGTTCAATTCTCGGGCCGACTCTTTTATCTTTATATCAATGATGTCGCTCTCGCTGCTGGTGATTCTCTGATCCACCTCTAAGCAGACGACACCATTCTGTATACTTCTGGCCCTTCTTTGGACACTTAACAAACCTCCAAACGAGCTTCAGTGCCATACAACTCTCCTTACGTGGCCTCCAAATGCTAGTAAAACTAAATACATGCTCTTCAACCGATTGCTGCCTGCACCCACCCGCCCGACTAGCATCACTAAGCTGGACGGTTCTGACTTAGGTATTTTTAGTTGTCTACATATTCTAGGTGTCTGGTTAGACTGTAAACTCTCCTTCCAGACTCACATTAAGCATCTCCAATCCAAAATTAAATCTAGAATCAGCTTCCTATTTTGCAACAAAGCCTCCTTCACTCATGCTGCCAAACATACCCTCGTAAAACTGACTATCCCACCAATCCTTGACTTTGGCGATGTAATTTACAAAATAGCCTCCAACACACAGCAAATTGGATGCAGTCTATCACAGTGCCACCCGTTTTGTCACCAAAGCCCCATATACTACCCACCACTGCGACCTGTATGCTCTCGTTGGCTGGCCCTCACTACATATTCGTCGCCAAACCCACTGGCTCCAGGTCATCTATAAGTCTTTGCTAGGTAAAGCCCCGCCTTATCTCAGCTCACTGGTCACCATAGCAAAACCCACCCATAGCACGCGCTCCAGCAGGTATATTTCACTGGTCATCCCCAAAGCCAACACCTGCTTTGGCCGCCTTTCCTTCCAGTTCTCTGCTGCCAATGACTGGAACGAACTGCAAAAATCACTGAAGCTGGACTTATATCTCCTCTCTAACGTAGAGCATCAGCTGTCAGAGCACCTTACCGATCACTGTACACAGCCCATCTGTAAATAGCACATCCCCATATTGCAATTTATATATATTTTTGCTCTTTTGCACCCCAGTATCTCTACTTGCACATCATCTTCTGCACATCTATCACTCCAGTGTTAATGCTAAATAATAATTATTTAGTCTCTGGCCTATTTACTACATTTGCACACACTGTACATAGATTTTTCTACTGTGTTATTGACTGTACGTTTGTTTATCCCATGTGTACCTCTGTTGTTTTTGGTCGCACTGCTTTGCTTTATCTTGGCCAGGTCATAGATGTAAATGAGAACTTGTTCTCAACTGGCCTACCTGGTTAAATAAAGGTGAAATTATTACTATTATAAAAAAATATATACATTTTTAAATATGGCCAATATACCACGGCTAAGGGCTGTATCTAGGCACTCCGCGTTGCATCATTCATAAGAACAGCCCTTAGCCGTGGTATGTTGGCCATATACCACACCCCCTCGTGCCTTATTGCTCAATTGTATTATGATTTGCGATCCATAGTAGAGGTGATAGTGCTCTACCTGTTGATGCCTCTCTGTCTCAGCTCCTTGCCAGACAGGCTGAACTCCCCCAGGTAGGTGGGGGCCAGACACTTGATGAAATCCTCCTCGACTCCCCCCGCTGTAGTCACTATCACGTCCACCTGTTGGGAAAGCCCACAAACACATGTAGCATTTTACTAGTGTATACGATCACCTATATGCACTGGCATCTTGAAGTGAGTGTTTATGTTGTAGGGATGTCAAACTTAATTCCTGGAGGGCTACAGTCTCTGCTGGTTTTTATTTTCCATAGGTGTCCAATTAAGACCTAGATAACCAGGTGGGGGCAGCTCCAACTAATCAAACACATTCATTGATCAAGTACAAGTGAGGAATGACAGGCAGCAGACACTGAGTGCTGGAGGACTGGAATTTGACACACGAGGGTGGGATGCTGTATAGGACTGTACCATTTTGTGCTGTGCCAAGTAGCGGATGGACTCCCTCACTCCAGAGCTGATGAGGTTGGAGGTGTACCCCAGGAAGATGGTACAGCCCAAATGGGAAAGGGAGGAGCCGCATCCTTCCTCTTCCGCCAGCGGCTCCAGACGCTTCTCAATCTGTGGTTATAAATAGATGACAGAAGGAGAGAAATATAGACCACATACAGTATGATAAAAGCTCTCTCTAATAAAGGGCTTTAAACATTTCTCGCTCTTCTTATTCCTCTCCCAATCCCTCAAAAAGCAAGGCCTAGAATCAGACAAGGAATGCCGTATGTCTATATAAATGGCAACAACTTGGACGCTAACATAACTCTCCACATCCCCAATTACTAGGCATCTTATCCCCTTATACATCCTGGGATGTTTGGAGTAGGATCCCTAGTTCCCCCCTGTACACTGATCTTAGGTCAGCTGATTCTAGATCTGTACCTAGTAGAGCAACTCCTACATAGAGCGGGACATCCTCTGACCCAATGACAACACTAGCCTGCTCCCAGATCTGTGTTGTGTTGACAACTCACAATGACCATAGGAGTTGACAAGACAACACAAACAGATCTGGGACCAGGCATCTCAACTCCCTAAAGCTCTATAGATGGATGATATCATCTAGCCTGGAATACAACCTTTTATGCTCCGTTATACCATAGTTTTACTGAGCATATCAGTTAGGATTCCAGGCTAGATGGCCTCCAGTGAGTCTCACCATCCTGTTGATCTCCTGTATGGCATGGGCCACACTGCTAGCCTGGAAGCCTGTGGTGAGGAAGGACTGGAGCAGTGCATGGTGGTCCACTCCCTGGTTGAAGTCATAGCCCTTGATACGGGGCATGTCGTCTGGGAGGGCCGTGCTGGGCATCAGCACCGCATCCATGGCCACGAAGGGGGCGTGTTGTTCCGCCATGCCGTCTGTCAAACACAAGGAAACAAATCAAAAAGGTATGCAACGGTTGCATGAAGAGTGCTGAACATTAACGTTACCTAAGTCTATGCAAAGATCGTTTTAGTGGCTTTCAACCTAGAATAGCTACAAGCAAAATGATCTGACCGCTGGAATCCTGTAGTTCATGTAAGGTTTGCAAAGTGTCAGCACCATTATCAACTCCTTAAATCAACGGTCAACTCTCTTCAGTAGCTAGCTAAATCAACTGTCAACTCTTCAGTAGCTAGCTAAATCAACTGTCAACTCCCTGAACGATTCTGATTCTACTGTATAGCTAGCTGGTGGCAAGCAACAATATTAGGATCCTGCCTTGTATTGTGCTTAGTAGCAACTTATAGAGACAGCATTCTAATCAAAGTATAGCAGACGTTAGTTAGCAACTAACACTCCAATGCCTGCGGACTGCCTGGCTTGCAACTAGCTAGCTATCCATTCTCTATTGGCTTAAAAACAATTACACCCACTGACAAATGAAGCAACATAACGTTTTTTGAATAAGAGAATGCTGAAACTAAAAAGGTATCATTGTATAAAGACACGCAAAACATTAGCAACACACCACAGGTCTAGAGCTCTGACATTCCCCATGCAGCACACGAAACAACTACGGAAAGCGCAAAGGTTCAAACGTAGCAACGCATTCTGGTGAAAGATTGTGTTCTGTATGCATCCTTCCTATGCTTATCATTATGTGTGTCAACATTAATCTCACTCACAGTCTCTTTTATCATCAGTGAGGGATGTGTGATGTTGATGTGACATTTACAGGACTGTGTGTGTAACCTTTAAACCTGACACACATCACAGCAGCTTTGAAGTGGCCTCCACAGTAACCACAAAGAGCAGAGGGGGAGACCAGAGGTTAAAAGGGAGGCCAGATCAAATCAAATTTATATAGCCCTTCGTACATCAGCTGATATCTCAAAGTGCTGTACAGAAACCCAGCCTAAAACCCCAAACAGCAAGCAATGCAGGTGTAGAAGCACGGATGCCACTCTGACAGAATTTGGGACCTCGGTTGGACGTAGGCTCACATAGCCTAGTGTTAGAATATAACAGCAACTTTCCCATTATTATTTCAAATCTAAATCCATATTTGGAGGTGGAACAGGTTTCTGTGTGTTCGGCAGGTTTAACATTTTCAACTCAACAGTTGATTGCAATTCCATTAATTTATTTCTCTCACTTTGGAGTGGAAAGAGGTGGAGTTTCAGCTTGCTGTCTGGGACTAAAAGTGGGAGTCTCTCTGGAGGAGGGGATGTCAGGGAGGGTGTGCAGCAATAACAGTGTGATGCAGGCACGGAGGACTGTGGAACAACTACGAGTGGAGGCAAGCATGGAGAGGATCAAGGTGAGAGTACACTAAAGTAGCCTGTGTGTAATGAATTAGTTGGAAGTAGAATTTCAAATTAATTTGGAGAATGACAATTTTGATGAATCAAAAATAAGATCAATTGTGGGAGCAGTGCAGAGCAGTCTGATGCAGAACGAATCAAGGAAAATGTGAACTTACCCCCACACTCGTCTTAGGACACATCGATAACTCTGTATTGGGCATCACCTATCTTCTGAATGTACAATAACCTCAGCTTTGAGACAAGCTTTAAGTTATGGCTGTTCCTTATTTCTTCCTCCCAGATCTCCACAGCAGCTGCCCAGCTGGTGCAGTACTGTCAGGAGCACAGTTGCAGTGACCCCCTCCTCACCGGCATCTCTGCCTCCTCCAACCCCTTCAAAGACAAGAAGACCTGTGTCCTGCTGTAGAAAGGCTGCCCCGGGACACCGCTCTCTGGTGCTGCATTCAACAGTGCTTCATCATCAACAACAGTGAAACGTTTTGATGCCAGGCTACTTCATCATGTCCTACTTCAACATGTCCTACTTCAACATGTCCTACTTCAACATGCCAGACAAGACATTAACATGTTGGCTAAAGCATAAACTGACTGGTTGGTACAGTATTGGTCATGCTGTAACTTCAGCATGTGGCTTGCAGTCCAGAATGTCTCAATAACAAAAGGAGCAAACTGTTCACATCTTCTTCTTGACATTACAGAACCACAGGGTACACTGGTAAACAATTAATTGATTGAGTGTAAACATTTTATTCATAACAAAAGAAATCACACATCGCATATTCACAAAAGCCTATTTACAAAATCTGAATCATTTAGGTATTTTTATGCAGTCAGAGGACTATCTTGCAGCAGGTGAAGAAGGGTCGCAGATAAGGAGTTGTCATGGAGATTGATTGTTGCTAAGGACAGACACTGTTGCCTCAGACTATCAGTGTGTGTAATAAAAAAAACTTGTTACAAATAATTAGTGAACAATGCAGTACTATTGGGTTTTGCACTCAAATGAGCCAGTTGAGCGAGGTTGATGCTGGGACGCTACAGATTCAAATCAAAGTTTATTTTGTCACGTGTGTAACGGTACAGCGCTTTCCTCAACAGTGCAGAATTAAATAAAAACGTTAAGAGTTGGTAAAGTAGTTACCCTAAGAGAGAATGACAAAGAGGAAGAACTCAAAACAGTGTAATTGACAAACAAGTGCTGTGGTATTGAGTACAAGAACGCCACTACACACATTATGACAGTTAGACCAAAATACTTTACAATCAGTGTGTCAGAACGGCTTGAATCATTCTTTACATTGTGTTTCCAAATCTGTTTCAATTGTCAAAGAGAAAAACTCTTAATCTATTTTCTAGAGACCAACTGTCTGGAATGCTGGTGGCGGAATGTCCTCATTTTAATTAACAAGCTAAAATCAGGCCAATGAAAAATCAAATCATGTACAAGTGTTTAAAACCCTTCAGTAGTGCTGTGCCTCAAATTAACTCCCAAATCCAGTTTATGTGAAATCGTTTGAATGAGTGCTGGGTCAACAACACAGGGACACACAGACAGAACTACACTATACCATGAAGTGCTATTATCTTAGGCCTTTTCTTTTACATTAGTTAAGGAAGCCTTTTTGTGTGTTCTTTTCTTATTTTATTTGATAAAATACATGGGAATCACACAGACACACTAAATATGTTTGGCTTGTATATAGTTTTTTGGGTAAAGCTAAGAGCACTGGTCCTTCTCGTCAACATTCTCACAGCATACAGTATGAGAAGGTATATCATTTAAATGACAGACCATTATACGTCAGTCATCTTGCATCACTTCAGGAACGTAAGTAGATTAGGGTGGGTGTGGCCACACCCCCTCAACTCCTGGCCCTCCACACCTCCACACACATTTCTCCTGACGCGATCGCCAGCACTCCTGCTTCGACACTCAACTACAGAGAGAGCGAGAGAGAGGACAGAGGAACAGAGACAGAGCGAGAGAGAGAGGAAGAGACAGAGCGAGAGAGAGAGGAAGAGACAGAGCGAGAGAGAGAGGAAGAGACAGAGCGAGAGAGAGAGGAAGAGACAGAGCGAGAGAGAGAGGAACAGAGACAGAGCGAGGAACAGAGACAGAGCGAGAGAGAGGAACAGAGACAGAGCGAGAGAGAGGAACAGAGACAGAGCGAGAGAGAGGACAGAGAGGAACAGAGACAGAGCGAGAGAGAGGACAGAGAGGAACAGAGACAGAGCGAGAGAGAGGAGAGAGGAACAGAGACAGAGCGAGAGTAAAACAGATCTTTCTTCAACCAGATCAAGGTAGGAGGCTAAGGAGAGAGGCTATCAGCCATCAGAATCTCAAAAGGAAAAATGTGATGCGAGAGACTCACCCCATTGACGCCTGCTTGGTGGTGCAGTGTGCACAGCGTTCTTGGAGGGGCACAGGGGAGGTGCACCTGGAAGATGAATGGTTGATAAGATAGGAACAGGGAATGAAGAAACATGGATGTGTTCATTCATGTCATCAATGCACACGCTCTTTGATAATGGTTTAATGTTGTTTGTAACCGAATGGGCAGTGAAAATGATTTTCCTCTTTGAGGACAATAAAGTAGCCTGTCCATGTATTTAAAACCCCCAAACAGAACACCATTACAACAGAGCTGAATAGATCATTATTTGAACATGTGTAGTAATATTGTGAGACAAAGAAAAAGAACCATCCTGAGATGGACAATAAAGACATTGTATTGTAGTGGACTCCAGGGTGTAAGCCTGGCTAATGCTGGGCTTACACCACACAGGTTCTAGATCTTAACTTGGACCCGTTCTTTTATTCCACCCATCCTCAACCCCGGGATGCTCACATTACTCAATGATTCCCTAGCTGACCCAACCCTGCGTTTCTCGGTTGTCGTAGGAAGAAAATGCTGACGCGCAAACAGTGAGCTGCTTTACAAGTGTGCACATTATTATGGGCAGAAACATTTGTTAAAAACACTGACTGAGGCCCAGAATATGGACTTAATATGAAATTCTCTTTTTGGTTTCTGTCATGGTAGGACGCAGATATAATATTTCTGGAATTTGTTTTGCAGGGGCCTGGGCACTCCCAGGTGGGTGGAGATTTCACTTAAGGAACAATGGAATGGTCGGAAATAATCAAAACTCCGCCCAACCGGGGCACCGAGCCATGTAAAACATCACCACGGTCCATGTCGCTGTTGCTTTCGGTCTCACATACTGAATGCTCTGGCTATTGGCAGCCAGCCTCGCCCAATCGCGTTGTAGCACTGCTCATACTACAAGATACACAATCAACATTTCTGACGTCAAAAATTGATCGGGACCTCCAACAGGGGTCTGGAGAACGGAACAGCAAATCGGTGAGTCCTTGACCCGCTCAAACAAACTACATGAGTCCAGACGTACTGATCCTAGTCCAAATTAATACGATTTCACCCCGATCATGAAAATTATTCTGGGACAGCAAAAACGTGGCGAATTCATGGCAAAATCGTGTAGTGTATGCCTGGCATAAACCAGAAAGAATGCCATGCCCACCATTGTTTCACAGCATTCAGACTGGTTTAACCAGGCTAACCAGGCTAACATACCTTGATGGTGCGGTCAGCGGAGCAGGTGTAGAGGCTCCCAGGGGACCTGTGGATGCCGGTGACCAGTGAGGTGTGTCCCACGTCGAACTGGGAGAGGGGTTTGAAGAAACCGGCCTGCATGGAGAAGGCATGGAGAATGCCCCGGTTGTCCCCCGCCCACACCTCACTGTCACTGTAGCACATTGACAGCAGGTAGGAGCCCAGCTGGGAAGAGAGAAGACAAACCAGAATGAAGACACACACACTAACATATTATAGCCTGGTCCTGGATCTGTTTGTGCCAACTTGCCAAATCCTGTCACTGTTGAACCAAATAAGACAAAACAGCACAAGAGGAAGGGTGAGAAATTAAGGAACTTGTCTGTCGGCCCTGCATTAAAGACCAACATGAGTTAAAGAACATTTTAATAAATAAAGTATACCAGTTTAAGGACCAAAACTTGACAGCTGTGACAGAGATTTGCGATGTACACGTGGTTAATGAACTGATATGCAAAACGACACCGGATTCAAAATGTAGAATGTTTTAATTATTATACAAATGTCTATATATATATATATATATATATAGGGGATTCAACCTTTCCAGCTCTGTAGATGTTGCTGTGAAGAGACTTGTTTTGGTACTGTCCACATGTAGCTTGTTTTTGGTCGCAGGTTCAGGAATGGCTGAAAAAGTTTACCTGGAGCTAACTCTGCAAATAGCACTGCTGGGTGGTTTGAGGAGTTATAGTCAATCGATCAATAACATAATACTTTTAGTAAAAAATCTTTAATTTACAATCTGTAGAAACTATGATAACAGAAAGAGCTGAAGGGTGGGACTAAAAACAACAAGATAGCTAATGTCAAATCATATGTACCTGTAAAATGTATATAGGTTCAGAACTTTTGTGAAACAGCACAGTTAAAAACATATGGCAAATAGAAATCAAACTGGATGGTCTTCAGATATAGATGGGAGGGGTTGAGGGTAGCTGAAGGATGGGATTAAAAACAAACAAATAAGTTTGGACACACCTACTCAGTAAAGGGTTTTTCTTTATTTTTAATATTTTCTACATTGTAGAATAATAGTGAATACATCATAACTATGAAATAATACATACGGAATCATGTAGTAATCAAAACAAGTATTAAAAAAATCCAAATGTATTTGAGATTCTTCAAAGTAGCCACCCTTTGCCTTGATGACAGCTTTACACACTCATGGCATTCTCTCAAACAGCTTCATGAAGTCACCTGGAATGCATTTCAATTAACATGTGTGCCTTGTTCAAAGTTAATTTGTGGAATTTCTTTCCTTCTTAGGTTGGAAAAGCATTCCAGCTGAAGCTGGTTGAGAGAATGCCAAGAGTGTGCAAAGCTGTCAAGGCAAAGGGTGGCTACTTTGAAGAATCTCAAATTTAAAATATATTTTGATTTGTTTTACACTTTTTTGGTTACGACATGATTCCATGTGTTATTTCATAGTTTTGAGGTCTTCACTATTAGTTTACAATGTAGAAAATAGTAAGAATAAAGAAAAACCATGGAATGAATAGGTGTGTCCAAACCTTTGACTGGTACTGTATGTATATTATTATATATAAATAACAGTATTCATTTTTATATCTGTGTCTACACATACCTGTGATGACTTGAAGTACCCAAAAATACTTTGAAAGTCTCCAGTAATATACCCTCCTTTTGCAACCCTAAATATAATAATATTATTATACTGTGTGTATGCGTGTTTGTACCTGTAGTTTCTGTAGGGTTTTCCCTGCTCTTCGGTCGTAGATGACCACAGTGCGGTCTTTACTCCCAGAAAGGATGTACTGCTCGTCCGCTACCAGGCACAGCACCGCGTTGCTATGGAGACGCAGGCTCTTTACCAGAGGCTCCGCCACTGCAGTGCAGACAGATCATGACCTCATCATCCAGCGACATCTGACAATGTTAGTCTGTCAAATTCCATAAACCCATTGATAGTTTCTGGATTTGCTCTAATCAGATGATATATTCTGAATGGGCAGTTCATTTGGCCAACCAAAGGATAACACATAGAAATATAAATTACTAGAACAGGTAAAGGTCCTTAGTCCAATTACCCCTCAGTAAGTCTATTTCTATACGATAACCATTAGTATTGTTTGTGTTCACTTTTATCGACTGATATAATCTAATTTAATTTAATAGAACAGAGACTACAAGTACCCATCTTATGAATCACTCACCTCTTGTGTCGTAGACGCTGACCTTCTTGTCGTAGGTGCCGGCCAGCAGCACGTCCTTCTGGGGGAGGGCCAGGCAGAGCACGGCAGCCCGGGCCCTGATTAGGCCCCTCTCAGCTCCTTGGGCCCCCAGGTCCCATAGCCTCACTGTGCTGTCGAAGGAGCCCGAGGCCAGCAGGGGTCCCCGGGCCGCCAGGCACCACACCCAGCCTTTGTGGGTGCTGAAGAGGCCCTGGCCCCCCAGTGTATGGAGCAGCCTGCCCGTGGAGCCCCCTTCCCGTAGGTCCCACAGGTTCACGTTCCTATCACGGGAGCCTGAGGCACACAACGCCCCGTCGCCCCCTACCAAGAGGACCGAGTTGACCTCAGCGATGTGCCCCGAGGGGAGGGAGAGGCGCTCCAGGGCTGGGGGAGGACTGGGAGCGCGGCTGGACCGGTTTCTCTCCCCCTCGCTTCCCAATCCCGGGCCCGCTATGTAATCTTGACCGTCTCTATCCGCCAAAACTCCCACTCTCTCCTCCACCTCGATGGCCTCCAGGACACCTTGTTCATCATCTCTCTCCTCCTCCATCATGGCCTCAGCTGCAGCCTCCTGCCTCTCCTCTCCCCAACTCCCATTGGTAGATCCCCTTCCCTATCTTGCGGCATCTCTCCCTCCTCCATCAACTCCTCCCTATCCCACGCTACCGCCATCACGCCCTCCACTTGAAAACCCACTTCATCTACCCCTTCATCCACTTGGGGTCTGCCCTCTTCCACCTCCTCCCACTCTCCAATCCCTTCCTCTGCCAGGGCCTCTCTATCCCTTTCCCTCTCCTGGGCCCTCTCCACCTCTCTCTCCCTCTCTGCCTGCTCGGCTTCCCTGGCAGCCCTCTCCCCCTGGCCCGTCCAGCAAGCGATCAGCTCCTCCATCTCCAGGCAGGCCGAGGGCCAGTCGAAGCCATCTCGTGGCCCCACGGGGAAGGAAGCTCTGGGACCAGTTAGCCTGCGTGCCCGCAACTGCCACGCCGTGCTGTCCTTACCCACATTTCCCAGGGCGTGACACACCTGTAGAGGGAGAGACATGAACCTGATTCACACTGTAGGACTTGCCTGAATAGTACTAGGCTGGCTTAGAAATTTTATTTTCTCAAGATCCTTTCCAGCAGCTATGATGGCTGTGTAACCAGGTCATGACAGCCCAGTACCGCCCTCAAGCATTTCTTTTTTTCAAATGTCCCTAGCCTAGCATGGTTTCTAGTCTTTTATGGCATTAGCCAACTCTGTCATCAAGGGAAACAGATCTGTATCCAGGAAAGGTATGACGCTGTCCACTGACACACACCTGTGGCAGGACCGTGATGACACACTGTGCCGGGAGGTGCGAGGCGATGCGAGCCACCATCTCCCACGGCAACGACAGCAAGCCGCTTCCTTCAGCAGACGGGGAGGGGCTCAGTTCAGTAGAAGGGAGCTGAGAGCCTGGGGGCAGCCTGTGAAAAACAATTGTGTGTTATACCCTTCTTACACATCCGTGTCAACCCAAACTGTACAGGCGCTGACACATTGTCACATTGTCTTTTCCAGCACGGTTCCAGCTATAATGAGCACTGCTGGCATCAAAACCAAGCCAGCAGTGCTCATTAGTGCACTACTAAGTATAATGGAACTGTTCTGAAAGCAGGAAGACTTGTGAGGGTCATCAGAGGTACTAACCCCAGCTGTCCAGGCCTGGAGGCTTCATTGGAGGGCTGTTTCAGTGGTGCCGATTTAGCTTCTTTCTCCCCTCTCCCGGCCCCTGCCTCATCTTGCCCCACAGTGACCCAGGGCTCGGACATCCACTCCACTTACTGCAGGAGAGTGCATCATACATTCGTTTAATTTCAGATTCTCAGCTAAGGCAGTCCATCATTGACTGGTACAATCAAATTGTCAATAGGGTCATGATTGTGCATTCATTGCTAACAAAAATAATATCTACAGTAAAAAAAAGTCAAATATATACACCACAGTGGGAACGGAACTTTATAACGTTAATGGCCCTTGTAATTTGACAGATACCGGCAACAAGTGTAATGCTAGCAAGCTAGTTCGATGATGCACTTACCCACACTTCCCTATGTCACTTATGGGGAGGTCCGACAGACAGTTCATTTGACAGCAGTAGCCTTAGTCAGTCCTCGTATGCCTTCTCTTGTTTTAACTGTATAATGAATATTTTCAATATGAGCACGGTGCGAGACGAAAAAGCCTAACAGCTAGACAGCGACGGTTACTACCGGGCGTTGGCTGGTACTATACTATCAGTGTCAAGCACGCTAACTTGCAAGATGGTCTTTGTTTGCCAATCAAGCGAGTAATCCTGGAACTGATCACATGTACAAGTTCACAACTGTGCTAATCAGCTCCTCGATATTTAAAGAAAACACTGACCGATTCTTCTTCTCTAAAAAATCAGTTAGAAATGAGTTGCTAGCTACAGTAAGAAGTTGATCCTTCATTCAAATTAGGTTTCCACTAGCTAGATAGCTGTATTGTAAAAGCAAAAACGAGCATTTGGATCTCAATTCAAGGTGAGCAGTGTGGTTAAGGTTACGTTTAAAATGAGATTTTAATAAGATAAATTCTAGAAATAGGTACGGTTTATGACTGCCAGTGACGCGACGACCCTAACAAATGGGGTTTCTTTTCCGGCGCATTCGACATTTCGTCATTGGCCTAAATTGTAAACAAACCACAATCTGTTTTTTTGTATGGTTATTTGTTTGTACACTAGCTGTCTATTGGCTTTGTAAATTGTATTGTTAATTTAAGTTTTTAAAAAATTAAGTCAAAAGGACCAGCATAGGATCAGTTTTGACAATGGTTTACAATAATTGCATTCATACATTGAATGATAGGTCTGCACATTAAGCATAATCCATAGATTGTCAGGCAGCTGTCGGAAGGTTGTAGAACAAGCTGAGTTCAGATCCTCTTTTTATTTTATTTCACCTTTATTTAACCAGGTAGGCTAGTTGAGAACAAGTTCTCATTTGCAACTGTGACCTGGCCAAGATAAAGCAAAGCAATTCGACACAACACATGGAATAAACAAAACATCAATAATACAGTAGAACAAAAGTCTATATACAGTGAGTGCAAATTAGTTAAGTTAAGGCAATAAACAGTCCATGGTGGCAAAGTAACTACAATATAGCAATTAAACACTGGAATGGTAGATGTGCAGAAGATGAATGTGCAAGTAGATACTGGGGTGCAAAGGAGCAAGATAGACACAGTATGGGGATGAGGTAGGTAGATGGGCTATGTACAGGTGCAGTGATCTGTGAGCTGCTCTGACAGCTGGTGCTTAAAGCTAGTGAGGGATATGTGAGTCTCCAGCTTCAAAGATTTTTGCAGTTCATTCCAGTCATTTATTTTATTTATCCGTTATTTTACCAGATAAGTTGACTGAGAACACATTCTCATTTGCAGCAACTACCTGGGAAATAGTTACAGGGGAGGGAGATGAATGAGCCAATTGTAAACTGGGGATTATTAGGTGACCGTGATGGTTTGAGGGCCAGATTGGGAATTTAGCCAGGACACCGGGGTTAACACCACTACTCTTACGATAAGTGCCATGGGATCTTTAATGACCTCAGAGTCAGGACACCCGTTTAACGTCCCATCCGAAAGACAGCACCCTACACAGGGCAGTGTTCCCAATCACTGCCCTGGAGCATTGGGATATTTTTTTAGACCAGAGTGCCGCCTCCTACTGGCCCTCCAACACCACATCCAGCCGCATCTGGTCTCCCATCCAGGAACTGACCAGGACCAACCCTGCTTAGCTTCAGAAGCAAGCCAGCAGTGAACTGGAAGGAAAGAAGACCAAAGGAGGAATTGGCTTTGGGGGGCGACCAGTGAGATATACCTGCTGTAGAGCGTGCTATGAGTGGGTGCTGCTATGGTGACCAGTGAGCTGAGATAAGGCAGGGCTTTACCTAGCAGAGACTGGTAGATAACCTGTAGCCAGTGGGTTTGGCGACGAGTATGAAGCGAGGGCCAACCAAAGACAGCTTACAGGTCACAGTGGTGGGTAGTGTATGGGGCTTTGGTGACAAAACGGATGGCACTGTGATAGACTGCATCCAGTTTGTTGATGTTTTTTTCTGATGGAAACCATGAAAAAATGTGACAGGGCGCAGCTTTAACGTGGTACAGCCAGACTCAATAATATGTCAGCAAGTTGGTACATTAACAGAGAAATGCTATAATCAGAAGTTCTTCTAAATAAAAACAGTCCACATCAGTTTATTCCCAGCTTGATAGAAAACCTTTTATTTTCCCATTCACAAAAGTCAACTAGAAAGCGATACATCAGTTAACATCCCACCTGCACCACAGTTGAGGAAAAAAATACCAGTACTACATGAAATTCATTCCTCAAGGCTGATATCTAGATTGAAACAAAAATACAGTTCACAATTCTTCCCTTCTTTCCCCAGGTATGCACCACGCTCTGTCTCCCCTTCTCAGTACTACCACTTTACATTAAAATTGACAAAATCAAATGGTCCGCTATAAAACAACGAAAACAAAAAAATTCTTTAAATAAAAAGAACATTACAGGGAAAAAAACTTTTAAAGTCTAAAAAAAACTTTGTGCTCTTCTGCACAAAAACAAAAAAAAGTAATTTAAAATAAAAATTAACATAAATAAAAAAACTAAATGAACATTTAAATGCCTCAACTTGTGGAACACTAAACTTGAGAATAATAGATGGTTTTGAGATCAATGTTTCGTTACTACGATTTAAGAGGAGATTTAACACCGTTCAACATTTTGACCCAATTCTTCCTGATAGGACCAGTATCACATTGGGAGCATTGTGCAAGGACTGTGGCAATTAGCCAGTCTCTCTGTGCACACCTATCCTACTCTCAACCTGCATTTCAGTTTACCCCTTTAGGATATGATTAAAGTGTCACCCTCTAAGGGTGGAAGTGGTTTACAAAAGTGTGTAAAGATTCAAAATACTGTCCAATCAACCACTTATGTACAAGTGGGTTAGTGTTAAAATCCACGTTATATGGATAAATACACATCTGTATACAGCTTCGTTGAAATTGCATTTTCACAGGTACGCCTGACGCTTAAGGCAGTGTTTTCTTCACATTCTGAATATCTATTTTCGTGGTGCGGCGTAAGATAAAGATTTCCATAGTTTCATTGACTCGCTAAATCTCAGCTAAGCTTTGAAAGAGAACTGATGTACGACTGGCAATCACAAACTGAGATGGTAAAATATGACAAGTGTTGATGATACACAGGGTTTCTCCAATATCTCAGGTGTGAGCTACATGTCCATCACCTTGCGGGAGGGCCGGTGCAAAGTTGAGTCTAAACGGGACGCACACTTACAGTAAAATACAGACACGCAACGAAATAGTCCGACGTGACGGACCGCCAGACATTGACAAAATACCTGACAATCACTCCCTCACGAATGTTAATGTATCCAACCTCAGGGGAAACAAAGAGAATTAGGATCAGTATAATACCCAGACATATCCTACACAGTATCAACGGGTTGAGGAAACAGACAGAGAATTAGGATCAGTATAATACCCAGACATATCCTACACAGTATCAACGGGTTGAGGAAACAGACAGAGAATTAGGATCAGTATAATACCCAGACATATCCTACACAGTATCAACGGGTTGAGGAAACAGACAGAGAATTAGGATCAGTATAATACCCAGACATATCCTACACAGTATCAACGGGTTGAGGAAAACAGCAAATGGCAACAGCCACCACCAACTGGACTAGAGACAGTTTTACCTGGACTTTTCATACTTCTACTAAAGATAGCCGCCCACTTTTATTATCACAGCATGCGTGGGTGCGTTGCAATTGATGAAGCTCCTAAAGACGTCCCCCTAGAAGGGCCTTTAATAAGATGATAGTCAAATAAAGCGATTATGGAAAAGCATGCAACTCAAGGTTGTTCGGGACCATGGACGAGATATGTATTATGTATTATTATGATAGCCGACTGACTAGTCAAGGTCTTTTTCCATCTTCGTGGACTCATTTCATTCCCCCCTACATACTCATCATTCTGATCACGTAGAAAATGCTGGTCAATTTTCTGTTGGACTGTCTGGAAACACTGGTGGGAAGTACATTTGATCCAAAATACTTGATGTCTGTCAGTCCTTCCCCTTTAAAAGGGCTTTCAAATTAAATCATACCCATTGATTCCTGACTATAACATATGCCTAATGCGTTTAGCTCAACTGTCAGAACCCAAAATAAGCTTTTTTAGTTTTGTTTGTTAATAATGTATACAAACACTGTATAGCCTCAAAACATGGTTAAAACAATAATCTTGATATAATGGACAGTCAGTCCCTGTATCCATTACTCTGTCCATAAGGTTGAGAGTCGTTACATTTCTCCAGCCTCATCCCTCAGCTGTTTACCACATCAGTGGCGGATTAGCCGTTTGGTATTGTTCAAAATGCTGATTGACCCTTTAAATGTATGGTCCTCTCCTTACCCTTTAAATCTATGGTCCTCTCCTTACCCTTTAAATCTATTCCATCTGATTGCATGCCTTACTTTTAAACCAAGCATATGAGCGGCGGCGTTAGGCTTATCCTAAAATTCTCATTTTGACCATTGCTTATACAATATCTTATTTATATCGTCTCTTACTTCAGCAAGCCATAAGTTGTAAAAAAAACAAGTGCATAATATCAATTAGAACCAGCAACTGATTTCTTCTAAAGTTCTTCCTGAAGCCTTGATGCTCTAGACCATTGTAAATACTAGAAAAACAAAAGTAGCAGCAAAAGGGAGTATGACTGGTTGCAGGGATGTGATTCTTTCAGAAGATGGATTGAATATTGCGTCTCTGAACTATGGCATCGCTGGATCTCCACCCTATAGAAAGCCACCCGTCCGGTTTGTTAGGTCTGGCGACGGAGAGGGCTGGTCACAGAATAAGTACGATGGGGGTGGCTAAATAACCTGGTGTTGTTACGTTAGAACGATAAGCTGACTACCATTGTTTCTAAATGTAAAAATCTACTTGTAACAATGAGATACACGTCACTTAAGAGGTTATCATGGCCATGCAAACCAATCAATCCCTTATTGGAAAAATGACCTTTGTCAGCACTACAGTAAAATGATTCCTGGAAGGATTGTGTCTGTTGTAGTAAAAACTATGAAAGGAAAAAAGACTACATTTAAATTAGAATTTCTCTAAAAAAAAAAGATAAAAAAAAAAAGTAATTTCAAAAAGTAAAATGAATTCAGCAAATGTGGGAAAAGGAAGAAAAACTGTGTAAATAGACCTGTGTTTAATAGAGAAGTCCCAATATGAACAGGTATGGTACTGTACTGTCTATGAACGCTTGAGTAGTAAAGGTGCAAATGACTCTTCTAGAACTTTCCCCGTCATTACGTTGAAAAGCATTTCATGTTTCCCCTCTGAGGCTAGCCTTCGGGAAGCTATTATAAAACATTAGCGCTACTTCAGTATCCCGCCCACAGCCTTTGTATAGATTATCAAATGACTACTGTAGAATGAATGCAAAGTGCTTGTGCACCGATTGGTCGTTCGGGCCAGGGCAACTACCTTCCCTTCCTGAACTAAGTCTAAGTGTGCCAGTCTACTTATTATGTGAGTTGTGTTTTTAAACTGTGGCTCCTGGGCTGGTTTTTAGATTTCTCCTTAATTTATTTATTCCGGGGTTGCTGCCACCCCGCCCGCCCTCCCACCACAGCTCTCCTCTAACCTTGGTATCTAAAGAGTTATCAAATGGATTTAGGGCCGTTCGCAGCCGACCCCTGCATATGCTTATCCTACCCTCCCTCCCCCTCTTACAGAAACCTGTGGCTTTGGTTACATCGGAGTATGTCGTCGGATTTAAGTTTGGCGTTTGAAATCCAGAGGCTTTCTCCCCAGTTTCCCTCCCAGTAACCCTCCCTCCCACCCACCCTCACAGAGACACACAGGGTCGTGGGACTTGTAGTCTGAATGGACAGGAGCCAGGGCCAGTCCCTCTCCTCCTGCCCCCACGATCAGGGCAGTGCAGTAACACAGATGGATGAGTTCCCCCAGTAACCCTCCCGTAGATTAAACCTGGAGAGAGGAGAAAGTGGGAAAGGGGGAGAGAGGAGGAAGAGGAGTGAATAAGAAGAGAGAAGAGGGAATAGGAAGAGAAGGAGAGAGAAGAAAATGTTTTTATTTATTCAGGTGAACAGAGAGAACTTGGACTAAACATAACATTAGGATTTGGGGAAGGGAAGCTGATCCTAGATCAGTTCTACCTAAAGTGTGTCAATACCTGACAGGCGTGTCCTGTGTCGGCGAGGGGAACTACACGCCATAGCAGGCCGACAGCCTCTCCTTCAGCAGAGGGGGGAATTGTTCTGAGAACTGCTGCCAGTTCTCCTCGCCCACCTGGTCCTTGAAGCCATGGAGGATCTACAAAAACAACAAAGCTTGTAAATCAAGGTGAGGTACAGGGTCAGAGGACTTCAGCGACTGGCAAAGCTGGTTCTCTTTTGTTTTCTTAGCACCACACGTCTCAGATTCTAAAATATCCACAAGATATGTTCAGATTTCGAATGTCTGTAGAGAAAGATCATCACAGGCTGTGGAGAAAGAGGAGCACTAGGTCGACTTAGAACCCAAGTCTAGACCCTTCGTATTCTGAGGATCAAACATACGGGTGAGATTTGTTGAGGCTTACCTTGTAGAACATGTCTCTCAGATCGTCCTTAGGACTAACCCAGGAGGCCACAGCATCACAGAAGAAGATAAAGTCCTGAAGAGACACCAACGTTCATATGACAACATCCAACATTCATCCACATTCCCTTATCGCTAATTTAGCATCCAATCATCCTTCAATGACACCAAACGCGCTAGGTTGAATACAATGAGTCTTCTCTCACCAGTTATCTGAGAGTCTAAACTACATCCACACTAGTTATTTAGATTTCAAATGTCTGTTTAGAGTTCATCATAGACAAGAGCAGAGAGGCAACACACTCAGGGAATAAAAATAGAACCAGTCCCGGACCCAGTAAATACATGTTCCTGTGTGGAACAGTGTTCAGAAGCCCCTCCCCCCTCACCTGAACCACTCCAGCGGGGTTGACTCCAATCATCATGCAGATTCCACGGAACGCAGAGTCTTTCTCCTCATTGTCCCTGATGTTCCTCAACGATGTGCACCAGGGTCTGATAAACTGTTGCAGCATGGGAGACACCTCCTGTGGACACACGTAGCCCAGCCTGCCGATCGTAATGGCTGTCCCAAGTGAAACACAGGAGTGATGATTTATGTGGCAATAACTACAGGGCCATAACAACAGGGTTTAGAACAATCACTTCAGTGTCAGAAGTGTTAGTCACACACTCAGACCTTAAACTTCCACATAGAATATTTCAGATTTCGAATGTCTGTTAGAGAGATCATCATAGGAGTGGACTGGAGCCTAAATAGTGGTATTGTCTATGGGGGTGGGAGGTTTAAGCATGCGTGTCTGTGTGAGTACCGTACCTGTATTCTCCAGGAGGGTCTTGGGTGTGTTAGGTCTGTTGATGATCTCCACCAGGTTGTTGAGGACCAGCCCAACATAGGGTTGCATGTCTGCTCCTACAGGCACAGAGGAAAACACCACAATCAACCAGCTGGAAATTATGGCATTGCTCGCCATACATGGGTTCAATTACTATTGGAAATCTTTCAGATATTTTGAGTATTTTCTCAAGCCTGCCTGGAGCGGCAAATTTACAGGGTTTGAACTTTAGGGACTTTTCTCTTGGTTCCTTTCCAACACAATCAAGCAGAGCTTAAGTATTTCAAATGATTTCAAATAGAATTTGAAGCCAGGTCTATAATCAATCCCCACATCAGCGCTGTCAAGTATTCACTGTCATTGAGAGTATTTATAGTGTCATTACAATCATTCCTATCAAATCACCACTACCAACATGATTTACTGATGGAGTAAATCTGGTGGTGTTGCTACAAAAATAGGGTTCCCGTGACAATTTCCCAAAATGGCCGCCATCTATAAGCAATGGTTCCCCCTAGCTCACCTGAGCAATCTCCTTCATCCTTCTTGTCAGTTCTCCCTGTAGAGGTATTATAGCACAATGTCACTACACTGTACTACTGCTGGTTGGCCTGCCATGCTTGCACACACCTGCAGGCCTCACTGTTACAGAGTCCAATGGTAGCAGGACCCATCACTCAGGCATCTTGCAGCACACTGTAGTCAAGGGAGATTGGCTCACTCGTATGACAGAGGGTCATTGAGTTCATGGGTTATAGAGCAAGAGCAGCGAATCAAATCGGACAGAGTTAGCTACATGCTCCATCCAAAAGACACCAAACCCTAGCATCACACACCGTAACACACAGCACCATAATCATCTGTGTGTTCATCCCTATGTTGTGACCTCAGTCACACTCAGACCTTCAACTTCCACATAGAACATTTCAGACAGTCTTAAGAGAGATCATAGGAGTGGCTGGTTGTTGGTGGTCTGTGTGTGTTATTATGAGAGTTAGAGGGAGAGGAAAAGCAGAGATAGTGAGAGACATTTTAGAGTGGTTGTGAGGTAAAGGGTGGGTGTGTAAGAAATGAAGACTGCAGTAAGGACACACAGCAAGCAGTAACTCACCCATCTGCATGGCGATCTCGCCAATGGCCCAGGTAGCATTGTTACACACAGAGATGAACTCTGGGTTCAGGTTCAGGCCCAGGATCGGCATGAACTCGGCTAGAGGGGAGAGACAGGTTTATATACAAACGCTAAACACAACTAGTCACACAATCACTGGTATACACACACTCCCACAAACACACAGGTTCATTAAACACACCAACATACAAATAATACATAAACTACTAGCCACTCCAACACACACCTCAGCACCAGTACCTTTTCATGACATTGACAGTGAATGTCTTCACTACTATGGTTGACTCACCAATGCAGGGTTTGACATGAGGGAAGCAGGCCTTGGTCAGGTCACCCAGCAGGGCAAATGAGCTCTGTCTTACCTCTGGCATAGGGTCCTGGAAGAACGCACAGTTAGTCTCAGACACATCTGGTTAAAACAACTATTTTGAACTTTTCTTGACACTCCAAAAAGCAAGAATATCAACTTTAATTTAAAAAATTGCGAACGGCAACAAGCGATACGGCAACATATACTCCTTCAAGTTGACTAATTTCACATTTTCAAAATGGCCGCTGACAGTTGGCACTTGGAGGCCCCGGTGTACCTGCATGCACTGGAAGAGCAGGGTCATGATGTTGCTGCGGGCCACCAGCTGGTCCACACTGCCCCCCAAGCCCTCGGCCAGGCCACTCAGCAGGTCCAGGGCCACAATCATGAAGTCCTTGTCAGGAGCTTCGTACTGGTCAGGGTGCTGGTTGTACATCTGGAGAGAGAGGAGACAGAGTCAGTGGGGTTTTGGTCACAGTTAGGATATGGAGCCAAAACGTACGATTTGTTAAATAAACTGCTGAATAAACACAGTTTACACTAACTCATGCTTTGTGGTGTAGAATACATTTGCAAGTAACATTTGTTTATAGTCTAAGTTACGATTCATATCTGAAACCAGGCTTCCATCCAAACCTTCATGTGTGTAAAGAACATGTCGGATAAAAAAGAACAGGCAGGCATGATGGAAAGAGAAGATGTGTTTGTCAACTTTCCAAATGTGGACAACAAAAACATACATTAAACCATGTGGAATCTTCTTGCTTCGGTAAAATGTATTATGCGAGAAATGGCGGTGGAACAACTTGTGTAAATATTGAAATAGCATCATACCGAAGGTAAGTGGTCCCCCCCACTACGACACGATGAGACGCTTGACGGCAGTTTGAAAATGTAAACCGAGATCTACAGCTCAGATTGTTCTTAACCTCGACTTAAAAAACCTAAGCCTTATGCAACATTAACCAATTCAATCAGTACTGTAGCAATGAGGGTTGTGGAGTAGGCTATAGCCCCAAAACAGTATCACTGCATATTGGCTATGCTTGAATTACCCTGACAATTGTCTTATTATATTAAAAAAATGTAGGTATATGCTCACACTGGTAATATATCACCTATAGCAAGGTGAGCATAATATGCGTTTGTTTTTCACTGGACTGCTGGCCTGCATCTGATGGTGAGGCTGCCAGTCTGGACAGTCTTCCATCTGATGGTCAGTCTGAGGGGAGGAAGGGAGCAGGGGTGAGGCTGCCATTCACCAGACTCCCCACTCCCCCTGAGAAGTGGACAGTCTCATCTGATGGTCAGTCTCTAGGCTGCCATTCCAGACTCCCCCCTCCGCTGAGAAGTGGACAGTCTTCCATCTGATGGTCAGTCTGAGGGGAGGAAGGGAGCAGGGGTGAGGCTGCCATTCCCCAGACTCCCCATCTCTCCGCTCTACCTCCCTCCCTCCGCTGAGAAGTGGACAGTCTGATGGTTCCAGGGGTGAGGCTGATGGCCAAACTGATGGCCAAACTAAAGTCGCACTGCATTTTTTCTGCCTCATGCACCAATTTATAAAGTTAAATATTCCTTGATATTAAAAAATAAGCTGTTACTAAGAACAAGCTTATCGGAACACTTGGTTTCTAAAAGTTTTGAACAAAATGGTCACAGTGATGAATAACAGCTTAAACATGAACTTCCTCATAAACCCAGTAGCTTTATGCTTTACTCATTGAGTCTCTAGTCATGCTTTTAAATCTTTGCTGTGTGTTGGAGGCTTCTTTTTGTAGTCTATGGCTTGTAGTTACTATCTTGTCCCATCGCTACAACTCCCGTACAGGCTCGGGAGAGACAAAGTTCGAAAGCCATGCATCCTCCGAAACACAACCCAACCAAGCCGCACTGCTTCTTAACACAGCGCGCATCCGAACCGGAAGCCAGCCGCACAAATGTGTCGGAGGAAACACCGTGCACCCGACGACCTGGTTAGCGTGCACTGCGCTCGGCCCGCCACAGGTGTCGCTAGTGCGTGATCCCTACCAGCCAAACCCTCCCTAACCCGGATGACGCTAGGCCAATTGTGCGTCGCCCCACGGACCTCCCGGTCGTGGCTGGCTGCGACAGAGCCTGGGCGCGAACCTACAGTTGCTGGTTGCACAGCTAGCACTGCCATGCAGTGTCCTAGACCACTGCATCACCCGGGAGGCCTGGTACATGGAAACTGAACCACAAAAGTTAATTTAGGTTAAATTAGGGTGAAGTGCCTTGATCAAGGGCACAGACTATTCACCAAGTCGGCTCGGCCATTCAAACCAGCCACCTTTCGTTTAGTGAACCCAACACTTTTAACCACTGTGCTACCTACACACAACAAGTCAATTGGATGGAACCATCTCATGTGGGAAAACGCACATAATGTTTTTATGGCGCCTGTCGAATATTTGCATGAAAATCTGGTCGCCAATTGGAAGGAAACCTACCTATAGCTGGCTTATTTTGTAACAGTTTGTTGCTATACATTAACATGGTTCTTCACTGAAGGCATGTCTAGTGATTTAATGTGTATAAACTGTACTAGAGAGAGCAATAGTAATGGTGTCTTTTTGTAGGTACTAACTCCACCAGGGTAGCCTAGTGGTTAGAGCGTTGGATTAGTAACCGGAAGGTTGCAAGTTCAAACCCCCAAGCTGACAAGGTACAAATGTGTCGTTCTGCGCCTGAACAGGCAGTTAACCCACTGTTCCTAGGCCGTCATTGAAAATAAGAATTTGTTCTTAACTGACTTGCCTGGTTTAATAAAGGTAAACTAAATAAATAAAACCATGGCTCGTTGGACAAAGCCTATGGGAAAATGTATCCTTTTTGGGGGATAAAAGCCAAAAATAAGGTATCTGGTAAACACAGGCTTAGGAGATGTTCTACATGTAGTTTTATGAGAATCTTCAACTAACGTCACTTTTTGTGAATTGAACTATTAATGTAATGAAAACAAGCACATAAAGGCTTCAGAATTCATAAAGGTCATGTAATTAACCGACTCAGTTACCCGGGGTAACTCATATCCAGTTTTTAGGATAACAAGCGGTCGAGCTCTATAGATTCTTACCATGGCCTGAGCGAGGGTCTTCTGGACCAGGGTTACACAGCGCTGGTAGACAGGCTCACAGTAGGGCAGGAAGCCACTTTGCAGGGCCGTGGCCACCGACGACAGGCACTGGGGAGGCAAAGGGAGAGACAGGGTTAGTTTGGTGGGCGGGGGACGGAAACAACAAAAATACAGCCTGCATATCAACAGGTCAAAGTAGTGTCCTGTCAATTTGAAGAAAAAAATATTCAAATTCTTAAAATTCCCTTTAAGAAATAGCATTATTTTACTGTTCCTGTGATTTCATATCAACAAAAGGAATGGAGGGAGTGGATTTATAACTTCTCAGATACAGAAGTCAGTCAATCCCCGTTTAGATCTCATGAGCTAATGACATTTTTTGCAAAATCACATCTGGACGTTAACATTTTTTAATTTTTATAAACAAACCCAAGATCAACCAGAGCCTGTCATTTCCAATGGGAGGAAATCAATCATAGTGGGCAGAACAAGCAAGGAGGTGGGTAGCGCCAAGCACCAGCTAGTGAGATCCTATTGTCACATTCTTGTACATATTTGCATATTTTCACGAGGGAATGCCTACTCTGAAGTGAGCGTGTGCAATAAGTAAATTTGCCCTTGTACTCCTAAACACACATTTGTTTTACTTTGGCAACAGGTAAAGTCTCAAAAACACAGTCCAGTCTGTTACAGATTCTAGTTTTAGTAACAGAAAACTGTATGGAGATCAAATGTTGCATCGATGAGAACATGTCAGACTAAATACATGTTGCTCCATCTTTTCTCCCACGGCCGGCCACTGGGCTTCCTCTCATCATATCTGGTACGGAGTTGAAACGCCAAGCGGATGCTTCACACTGATACATCCGGTGAAATATCAGTCTTTGTTCTATCCAACGCTTCGAACCTCAAAATGTGTGGTACAATAAGATGTGTGGTATAATACAGACCAATGGAAGCACAACAGTCACCCGTTTCCATTGTTATGCTTTGAGTGGCTCTAAGAGCTAAAGATCATTTTAAAAATCAATAAAAAATGACCTACAACAAAAAACCAGCCTAATGCCCGATCTCCAGCACCAGTTATTTGTCAGATGAAGAGGTTGAGACCAGTCCTACCACCAGTCCTACCACCAGTCCTACCACCAGTCCTACCACCAGTCCTACCAATATGCTGCTGTGGATCAGAAAACGATCTCTAATTAGCATCATATATGTTCAGATGAGAACATGTCATCACTTCCACAGCAGCAGCTAAACGCAAAGTCATTCTGCAGTCTCTAAACACACACACACACACTAGCAACAGTCTACCAGCCACTTAAGGAGTTCTAGGCTTTTCCCCAACATACCAGAATGTCCTTCAGCAGAATGTCATTATTTTTGGTCTCTGGCTCAGGAGACTAGCAACAGCCCTGAAGCAATGACGGCAAATACCACAAAATCAAAACTAAGAATGATCCACCTCGTGATGCACCAAACATGGTTGTATATAATGTATATATTTATATAATAATGTAGAACCTCCAGAAGTGGAAAGAGATCCTTGTCCTCGTCCTTCAGCTCATTCCATTTGGCAATAAGGGGAGGCATCAGCTTCTGGATGTACTCCTGTAGGGGCAGAGAGGAGACAGTCATTATACAGTCCAGTAATATTGTGTCTCCTCACCATAAAGATGAAACCTGTGTAAACCAACCAGGCTGAGATTGTGACGTAGCGACAACCTACATGTGATATTATTTATACACCTGTCTTCTCTCACTAAACAACCTCACTGTAAAATACATCCACACTGGTGATTCAGATTTCCAATGTCTGTTTAGAATTCATCATAGAGGAGAGCAGAGGGGCATAAAGATGAACCTATGAAAAGTAACCAAGGAGGTTGTGATACAGCAACAACGCACCACAACAGAGGATGTAAGGCGGTAAATGAAGCTGATCCAGCTTGCTGATGTTGCTAAGTGCTAGTTTGCTAACTAAGTGAAGATCCAGACTCACAGGCTGGTTGAGGTGGTGTCCTACGGAGTCGGCGAGCGTTCCGATGGCGTCGTAGAGGATGAGCAGGTTCTTGTGCTGGTACTTGCCGAAGGCGAACACCAGCGTGTCCAGGATGAAGCTGAGGTAGGGCACCAGCTCTGTACATGCCTCCTCCTCCAGGGTGGCAAACGCACTGAGGGACACAAAGGCCAATGGGTCAGAGCACGAGAATGGACACGTCACACACACAGACATTAATACAGTGGACACTCAATAACATCTGCTTTAACTTCTTGGTGACAGGGGGGGCAGTATTGAGTAGCTTGGATGAATAAGGTGCCCAGAATAAACTGCCTGCTACTCTGTCCCAGATGCTTATAATATATGCATATTATTAGTAGTATTGGATGGAAAACACTGAAGTTTCTAAAACTGTTTGAACGATGTCTGTGAGTATAACAGAACTCATATGGAAGGTGAAAACCTGAGAAAAAAATCCAAACAGGAAGTGGAAATCTGAGGCTTGTAGTTTTTTAGCTCAGACCCTATTGGAGATAGTGGGATATTGGTTCTGTTGCACTTCCTAAGGCTTCCACTAGATGTCAACCGTCTTTAGAAACTGGTTTGAGGCTTCTACTGTGAAGTGGGACTTAATGAGAGCTGAATGAGTCAGGTGTCTGGCAGAGAGTCACAGGCTGGTCACTCGCATTCCACATGAGGTAGCTCCGTTCCATTGCTTTTCTACAGACATAGGAATCCTCCGGTTGGAACATTATTGAAGATTTATGATAAAAAACATCCTAAAGATTGATTCTATACTTAGTTTGAAATGTTTCTATGACCTGTAGTATAACTTTTTGAACTTCTCGTCCGACGTTCGGCTGGACCTGAATGCGCGTTTGGATTTGTGTACTAAATGCCCTAACAAAAGAAGCTATTTTGACATAAATTATGGACATTATCGAACAAATCAAACATTTATGGTGGAACTGGGATTCCTGGGAGTGCATTCTGATGAAGATCATTAAAGGTAAGTGAATATTTATAACGCTATTTCTGACTAATGTTGACTACCCAATATGGCGGATATCTTTTTGGCTGCTTTGTGGGTCTGAACGCTGTACTCAGATTATTGCATGGTCAGCTTTATCCGTAAAGTTCTTTAGAAATCTGAGCGGTTGCATTAAGGAGACATATATCTCTATTTCCATGTGTAACACTTGTATTTTCATCAACATTTATGATGAGTATTTCTGTAAATTGATGTGGCTCTCTGCAAAATCACTGAGTGTTTTAGAACTACTGAATGTAACGCGCCAATGTAAAATTAGATTTTTTTTATATTAATATGAGCTTTAGCGAACAAAACATACATGTATTGTGTAACATGAAGTCCTATGAGTGTTATCTGATGAAGAACATCAAAGGTCAGTGATTAATTTTATCTCTATTTGTATTTTTTGTGACTCCACTCTTTGGCTGGAAAAATGGCTGTGTTTTCCTGTGACTTGGTGGTGACCTAACAATCGTTTGTGGTGCTTTCGCTGTAAAGCCTATTTGAAATCGGACACTGTGGCTGGATTAATGAGAATTTTATCTATAAAATGGTGTAAAATACTCGTATGCTTGATGAATTTTAATTATGAGATTTTTGTTGTTTTGAATTTGGCACCCTGCACTTTCACTGGCTGTTGGCGAGGTGGGACGTTACCGTCCCACATTTCCCAGAGAGGTTAACAACCAAGCTGGCCTATACACAACCCTTTAAGAGACCAGTCCTACCAATATTCTGCTGTGGATCAGAAAACGATCTCAAATTAGCATCATATGTTCAGGTGAGAAACATGTCATCATTTCCACAGCAGAAGTCAAATGCCCAGTCATTCTGCAGTCTCTAAACACACACCCCATCTTGAGCGTTTAAATTGAGCTTGCCTTGATTGCCAGGGTCGAACTTTTGGGACTATTCCATTGGTTCCATCACAGCAGGCAAGCTCAATCAAGCACAGCTTAATTAATTGGGGGGGGGGGGGGGGGGGGGGCAGGTCTGACTGTCATAGCTGAAACACATTGACAATGCCAAAAGGACACTCCCACACACACACAGTACACACCTGCAGGCGGCCTCCTGCACCCTCTTGTTGCCGTCCAGTATCCTCTTGAGCAGCTCGGTCATCAGGGGTTTGAGGTGGGAGTCTGGGGGCTGGCTGACCACCCAGTGGGCGTAGCGGGACAGGGTCCAGCAGGCGATGGAGCGCACCAGGGCCTTCTTGTCACACAGGCATGCAATGAGGTGGGGGAGGAGCTCCGGGAGGTAGGGCACCATGCCCTGCATACAGCCTGGAGGAGAGGAGGGGTTAGAGAGAGTGTTTTTGTCACAGACACAGGATGAGGTGGGGGGGGGGGTTCTGGGAGGTAAAGCACAACAATGCATGGAATTTTACTTGACCTTTTATGACGCTGTTTTAATATTTGGTTTGTGATTGGGGGTGGGGGGGGGATCAGTTTTGTAGGGAGGGTATGAGGTCAAAGCACATATTGGAGATAAAACCTCAATATTAAGTGATCAGTTTAACCATGACACATTGTCTTCCCCTGGTGTATTTGTGAAGAGATTCAATTGAATATTGCGATCTGTGTATCGCTTAGGCAACATTCAATTCCTCCTTTCATGTCGATAAAGTTGGATAGAATTTGAATCTAGCTAGCCTGAGGCAAATTCTTTATTGACAACACTCAATTGTTGGCCAAGTCTATTATCAACACAAAGCCACGTGAAGGACAGCCAGTCATCTGGCTTAGTGTTTATACCTTTTAATATAAAATATACTCTCAGATGGAATCCAATTAGTGTACATCCTATTAGTGACGTGTTAACTGGGTCAGCCCAGCGGAAAATATATGGCATTACACCTACTCTGCATTAGGACACGTCTCCCTCACTGTCAACATCTGCTGTCTGCCGATATTAGTGTGTTACTGACTAACAGACAGGGGTCATAAAGGGCTGAAGAATGAGAGAGAGACAGTAGAGCCAAATCACAGTGGAGAGAGACAGAGACAGTAGAGCCAAATCACAGTGGAGAGAGAGTGAGACAGTAGAGCCAAATCACAGTGGAGAGAGAGTGAGACAGTAGAGCCAAATCACAGTGGAGAGAGAGCGAGAGACAGTAGAGCCAAATCACAGTGGAGAGAGAGAGAGAGACAGTAGAGCCAAATCACAGTGGAGAGAGAGAGAGACAGTAGAGCCAAATCACAGTGGAGAGAGAAAGAGAAAGTGTAGCCAAATCACAGTGGAGAGAGAAAGAGAAAGTGTAGCCAAATCACAGTGGAGAGAGAAAGAGAAAGTGTAGCCAAATCACAGTGGAGAGAGAAAGAGAAAGTGTAGCCAAATCACAGTGGAGAGAGAAAGAGAAAGTGTAGCCAAATCACAGTGGAGAGAGAAAGAGAAAGTGTAGCCAAATCACAGTGGAGAGAGAAAGAGAAAGTGTAGCCAAATCACAGTGGAGAGAGAAAGTAGAGCCAAATCACAGTAGAGAGAGAGAAAGAGAAAGTGTAGCCAAATCACAGTGGAGAGAAAGAGAAAGTAGAGCCAAATCACAGTGGAGAGAGAAAGAGAAAGAGGAGAGACAGAGACAAATCACAGTGGAGAGAGACAATAGAGCATCCACTGACAAAAAGGACCGACAGCACCACTGCTAAGTCAATCTGAACTGACCTAACGCAACAAGGAACTAGACAGATATTAGAGACTAGCAGAGTCCACAGGGACAGAGAGAGCAGTGTTCATTTCATTGACACCTACAGTGGGGCAAAAAAAGTATTTAGTCAGCCACCAATTGTGCAAGTTCTCCCACTTAAAAATATGAGAGAGGCCTGTAATTTTCATCATAGGTACACTTCAACTATGACAGACAAAATGAGAAAAGAATCACATTGTAGGATTTTTAATGAATTTATTTGCAAATTATGGTGGAAAATAAGTATTTGGTCAATAACAAAAGTTTCTCAATATTTTGTTATATACCCTTTGTTGGCAATGACAGAGGTCAAACGTTTTCTGCAAGTCTTCACAAGGTTTTCACACACTGTTGCTGGTATTTTGGCCCATTCCTCCATGCATCTCCTCTAGAGCAGTGATGTTTTGGGGCTGTTGCTGGGCAACATGGACTTTCAACTCCCTCCAAAGATTTTCTATAGGGTTGAGATCTGGAGACTGGCTAGGCCACTCCAGGACCTTGAAATGCTTCTTACGAAGCCACTCCTTCGTTGCCTGGGCAGTGTGTTTGGGATCATTGTCATGCTGAAAGACCCAACCACGTTTCATCTTCAATGCCCTTGCTGATGGAAGGAGGTTTTCACTCAAAATCTCACGATACACGGCCCCATTCATTCTTTCCTTTTCACGGATCAGTCGTCCTGGTCCCTTTGCAGAAAAACAGCCCCAAAGCATGATGTTTCCACCCCCATGCTTCACAGTAGGTATGGTGTTCTTTGGATGCAACTCAGCATTCTTTGTCCTCCAAACACGACGAGTTGACTTTTTACCAAAAAGTTATATTTTGGTTTCATCTGACCATATGACATTCTCCCAATCTTCTTCTGGATCGTCCAAATGCTCTCTAGCTAACTTCAGACGGGCCTGGACATGTACTGGCTTAAGCAGGGGGACACGTCTGGCACTGCAGGATTTGAGTCCCTGATGGTAGGCTTTGTTACTTTGGTCCCAGCTCTCTGCAGGTCATTCACAAGGTCTCCCTGTGTGGTTCTGGGATTTTTGCTCACCGTTCTTCTGATCATTTTGACCCCACGGGGTGAGATCTTGCGTGGAGCCCCAGATCGAGGGAGATTATCAGTGGTCTTGTATGTCTTCCATTTCCTAATAATTGCTCCCACAGTTGATTTCTTCAAACCAAGCTGCTTACCTATTGCAGATTCAGTCTTCCCAGCCTGGTGCAGGTCTACAATTTTGTTTCTGGTGTCCTTTGACAGCTCTTTGGTCTTGGCCATAGTGGAGTTTGGAGTGACTGTTTGAGGTTGTGGACAGGTGTCTTTTATACTGATAACAAACAGGTGCCATTAATACAGGTAACGAGTGGAGGACAGAGGAGCCTCTTAAAGAAGTTACAGGTCTGTGAGAGCCAGAAATCTTGCTTGTTTGTAGGTGACCAAATACTTATTTTCCACCATGATTTGCAAATAAATTCATAAAAAATCCCATACAATGTGATTTTCTGGATTTTTTCTCCTCATTTTGTCTGTCATAGTTGAAGTGTACCTATGATGAAAATTACAGGCCTCTCATATTTTTAAGTGGGAGAACTTGCACAATTGGTGGCTGACTAAATACTTTTTTGCCCCACTGTATTTTTCAGTGGCAAAAGACAAGACGATAACTGACTAAACAGACCCAGAAAACATTGCAATTCACCAAAATTATTTTTCATTTACGTTGATGAAAATGAGACTAAATACTGACTACAATCACTTGTTTTTTTACCTGCTGCAGAGTAATGTGTTTTTCTGCCAATTGGGCTATTGGGAAGAGAATCATGTGATAGGATGTTATGCAGAACGATATGTTGGTAGGACAAGGCTATGTATGTTTGTGCACATGGAAGTCAGTGATGTGTGTTAACTATCGGTTAATGAGGCATGAAAAATGTGATGAATGGCCTAACCCTAACCCTAACCCAACCCTAACCCTAACCTAACCCTAACTAAAATAGGACTACAATATGAAGACATTTAGTGGACTAGAATGGCCCACTATTTCCCTCATTTTAACAATGGCTACACTAAATCATTATTCAAATGACAAAAATGTGACTAATATTTTAGTCAAAATGACTAAGACTAGACTAAATCTAGTAAAAAAAGGAGTGATCAGACAAAAGTCTGTGAAGGAGACCTCTGGATCAGACAGAGGAGAGAAGTCTGACTGAAGGAGACCTCTGGATCAGACAGTATGAATACTAACACCATCATTAACAGTCAGGAGTTACATAGAATGCATCATATCCAGAGGGACAGTCAACTCTCAATGGAGTGAGAGGAGAAAGAACCACTGTGTACTGAAGGAGAGAAAGAAGAGAGGAGAGCAACAGAGCAGAAAGTAGCAGACAGAGAGATACCTGATAGAGATGGTGTCAAGAGAGAAAGAGTCCAAAGTGTGGAGAGGGAGACACACAGAAGGAGAGAGACTGAGCAAGAGATCTATGTGTAGTGTCAACAGTGTGATTGATTGATTTCCTAGTCCATACCCTCAGCGATGGCCCCCAGCACCAGGATGCCAGACTCCTTGGTGACCCAGTCAGGGGAGAAGAGAAGGCCCTTGAGCAGGGGCAGCAGGTGAGGCAGCAGCTCGTCTCGGAACACATTGGCCAGCACATCCAGCGCTGCCGCCGAACACTTGCCTACGGGGTGATAAGAGGGACAAACCGTTAAAGGGATAGTTCACTCAAACTCTGCACCAAAGTGCTCTATGTTGAAAACTTGACTGCAGGGATTTTATTAACAGTGGACTAATGAACAAAATACTAAAGATGGTTTTAGAGTGAACTAGCCATTTAATATCATACTCTTTTCACACTACTGAATCTGGACCAGGCCAAGTTGTACAGGACTGACCAGTAACAGATTCTCCAAATAAACCAAAGGTGTTGAAGGAGACCAGTCCTACCAATATGCTGCTGTGGATCAGAAAACGATCTCTAATTAGCATCATATATGTTCAGATGAGAACATGTCATCACTTCCACAGCAGCAGCTAAACACAATGTCTTTCTGCAGTCTCTAAACACACACACTAGCAACAGCCTACCAGCCACTTAAGGAGTTCTAGGTTTCTCCACAACAAGTCAGATTGTCCTTCACCAGAATGTCATTGATGTTGGCGTCTGGCTGACGAGACTAGCAACAGCCCTGAAGCAATGACAGCAATTTCCATAAAATAATGTCTAAGGATTATCCACCTTGTAATCTAGTTATGACACCGCTAAAAAGCTAAATCATTTGGGTAAAGGCTACGTGAAATAACACTCATATACAGAATACCACTTCCATGTTGTTTTATTTCTATAGACACCATTGTGATAACAGGGGTCTTCCACAGTTCTGGTGAATCTCTGCAATACCACTTCCATGTTGTTTTATTTCTATAGACACCATTGTGATAACAGGGGTCTTCCACAGTTCTGGTGAATCTCTGCAATACCACTTCCATGTTGTTTTATTTCTAGACACCATTGTGATAACAGGGGTCTCCCACCGTTCTGGGGAATCTCTGCATGCCAATCACTCCATTTCCAGACAGCAGCAGGGAGCGTCACTGATGTCAGTAATCACTACTCTGGCTGTTCAGGGTTCACACTGTCCAATCAGCACCTCCAGCTCTACTGCTAATGAGACGCTGGGGAGCAGTGCACTAACAGTGGAGAGAGCAGCCAAACAGGGAAGTAACCGAGCCAGTGCTGTCAGGATGGTGTGAGAACTTTGTCATTGTCCCACAGGAATGACTATCATATGTATATTACACCATTTAGCCAGCACACGCAGACAAGACTCACGTAGAGCCTGCAGCAGACACAACCCTCCTGCTCCTGTCATCTACTCAATGTGTTTTCTCTAACGCATCTCCACCCTGGCTGCGGTGGTTTCAGTAACTGTCGGCTTTAAGTCAAGTCCGACTCACGTAGAGTTCCAGTCAATGTGATAATGGCTGTAACTGTCTTTAAGTCAAACCCGACTCATCATCGTCGTCATCATCATCGTCGTCTTCATCGATGTCCTCTCCCTCCTCGCCCTCTCCTCCCTCGTGCTGCAGGGTGACGGTGCGGGACTTGTGGAAGCGAGGCTTGATGTCCTGCTCACTGTCTGGCACAGCCTCGTCCTCCTCCACATCACCCTGGAGAGAGAGAGAGAGATGTATCATTGCTGTGTGTTTTATTTTTCTGGTCCGAGGTCTGTGCTGTGAAACATGACAGTACGCATAAGAGATGGCTATACAGCACAAAAATATCTGGGACCAGGCTAATATTTAATAACTTAGGCCAAATGTGGTTTCAGTTCAGGAGGCTAAGACATTCTCACTCTAAAAAGCATGCTGAACCATGGGCATATGGACACAGCTTAATGCCAGAAACAGCCAGAAGGGTATTAATGCAGTCAAATGAGTAACTGTGTGACTTTATGACCGAGGACTAGGAGTCAGAGTAAGGAGTGCCTAGCAGGGGAAATCCCCCGTGGGTTAGCCTGGGTGTTGTAGAACTGGGAATGTGTGGACAGTTCACAGAGGACTAGGAGTCAGAGTGAGGAGTGCCTGCAGGGGAAATCCCCTGTGGGTTAGCCTGGGTGTTGTGGAACTGGGAATGTGTGGACAGTTGACAGAGGACTAGGAGTCAGAGTAAGGAGTGCCTGCAGGGGAAATCCCCTGTGGGTTAGCCTGGGTGTTGTGTTGTGGAACTGGGAATGTGTGGACAGTTCACAGAGGACTAGGAGTCAGAGTAAGGAGTGCCTGCAGGGGAAATCCCCTGTGGGTTAGCCTGGGTGTTGTGTTGTGGAACTGGGAATGTGTGGACAGTTCACAGAGGACTAGGAGAGAGAGTAAGGAGTGCCTGCAGGGGAAATCCCCTGTGGGTTAGCCTGGGTGTTGTGGAACTGGGAATGTGTGGACAGTTCACAGAGGACTAGGAGTCAGAGTAAGGAGTGCCTGCAGGGGAAATCCCCTGTGGGTTAGCCTGGGTGTTGTGTTGTGGAACTGGGAATGTGTGGACAGTTGACAGAGGACTAGGAGTCAGAGTGAGGAGTGCCTGCAGGGGAAATCCCCTGTGGGTTAGCCTGGGTGTTGTGTTGTGGAACTGGGAATGTGTGGACAGTTGACAGAGGACTAGGAGTCAGAGTAAGGAGTGCCTGCAGGGGAAATCCCCTGTGGGTTAGCCTGGGTGTTGTGGAACTGGGAATGTGTGGACAGTTGACAGAGGACTAGGAGTCAGAGTGAGGAGTGCCTGCAGGGGAAATTCCCTGTGGGTTAGCCTGGGTGTTGTGGAACTGGGAATGTGTGGACAGTTGACAGAGGAAAAACTGTGCTACAGTATTAACTGGCATTAACCAGATACAACACTTAGGTCAGAGAGCATGAATACGTCTAACATCAGTCGAGTCTCAAGCATAAAGCTGCCATCACACCAAGATTACCAGTAAGAAGAGAGGAGGGGGAAGGTGGGAGGAAAGACTTCTGGGTCGTGTTCATTAAGCACACAACTGAACAAATGGTCCGAAACAGGGAGGTACTGTCTTGACTGGTCCTTTTCATTTCCACGTTGCAAAACGTTTTGCTAGTGCGCCCTAATGAACACAACCCTGGTGGGGGGAAATAGGTGTGGTGTCATCATTCACACCCAGAACTGAGACAGGCTCACCTTCAGCAGGATAATGTCTATCTCAGAGTACTTCATGCCGTTCACCAGGATAGGAATGAGCCTTCAGGAGGAGACAGAACAGACACCATTAGTCAAGCCGTCTTCCTACTGTTGGTCAATCAGCAACACTGCAGTTCTTGGTTCCATATAATAATTGATTGAAGTTACAGAGCGTCAGATGTGGCAAGTGGGCTGCAGCTGACTGGATCAGACAGTATGAATACAACAGGAATCACTGACCATCACAGTTAATGTGTTATGCATCATATCCAGACAGCATGGGAAGGGCAGAGGTTAAATGTCATGAGATGTCTGTACTGCAGCTAGCCAACCCTTTAACTGTCATCAACATTCTGTTCCTCTGAACATAACACCTAATAGAACACAGTGAAGTGTGTAAACAGAATGAAACACACTAGGAAGTATAGGACCTCTATGGGAATGTTACTCTTGCATGTTGTACTATTGACTAACCTCTGTCCCCCTCTACACCTCTGACCTGACCGTCCCCACTCTCTCTACATCACGTCCAGGTGATGCTGTATGTTACAGGTATGTTTAGGATTACTCACTGCACCAGGTGTCCAGAGAGCACCTCTTTACAGATGGGCTGCTCAGCCAGGGTGAGCCAGAACTCACAGGCCTCCAGAGAAACATTCTCATCCGGGTCCTGTGTGCGCTGCAGCATGTACTGGTGGGGGAGAGAGACACAGCAGTGTCAGGGATTGGATGATGGGGTATGACATTAGTGTCGGACATGCTGATTGGTCAGTGGGAGAGTAAATAAGGAAGTGGTGGTCTCACCTGTATGATGCTGTGCATGTGAGGGATCAGCCGGTCGATACGGACCTCCAGCAGCATGACCAGAGCCCGGCACACGTTCTTCCTCACCTCAGAGTCCTCGTCTGTAGCCAGCGCAAACAGGCTCTGAGAGACAGAGACACGAAGAGAGAGAGAGAGACCAGAGAAGAAAATGAGACAGATGTCAGTCTTGAATCTACAGCCATCCTCAACACCATTGATTACAGTACACACCATTGTCTAGACGATGGACATGTAAGAGGCTGTAGAGTCTGGATTAGACAGTATGAATACAACAAGCGTCAATAACCATCACTGTCAAGGTGTTCTGCAACATAGCCAGATGATCAGATCAGTGTTCTTCAGAGTCACCACCATAGAAGTAGAACTACTAGAATGGGAATAGCCCATCTGACCACGGTGATTATATTTCTATGGTCAACAGTGGTGTGCGTTGCCTGATGCTCACCTCAATGAAGGTGTCGATGTTGTCCATCAGGGCCTGGGCTCTGCCGATGATGAACTGGTTCACACAGGCGATGGCATGAGATCTACAGGCAGAGAGAATAGCACCATGAGTAACAGAGTTTTACAAACAGTGGGATAGTAGGTGCAAAACGTTTTGAAAATGACAAAGGTGCCATGCAACTACCTAAGCTGGTCCAATAAGAACACAGATGTGTAATCTGGTGCAAAACGTTTTGAAAATGACAAAGGTTCCATGCAACTACCTAAGCTGGTCCAATAAGAACACAGATGTGTAATCTGGTGCAAAACGTTTTGAAAATGACAAAGGTGCCATGCAACTACCTAAGCTGGTCCAATAAGAACACAGATGTGTAATCTGGTGCAAAACGTTTTGAAAATGACAAAGGTTCCATGCAACTACCTAAGCTGGTCCAATAAGAACACAGATGTGTAATCTGGTGCAAAACGTTTTGAAAATGACAAAGGTTCCATGCAACTACCTAAGCTGGTCCAATAAGAACACAGATGTGTAATCTGGTGCAAAACGTTTTGCTATGGTGTGCTATGCTCTACTGGACAAAACAGTGAGAACAGAGAAACAACCAGTGGCGTCTGGTTGTAGCCTGTTCCCAGATCTGTTTGTGCTGTCTTGCCAAGACCTAGTCACTGACATAACAATGAACATAGGTGTTGGCAAGACAGCACAAAGTGATCTGGGACCAGGATAGTCTGGCGGTACAGGGGACCTGGGACTGGCCTGATCTTAGGGCTGCAGTGCTTGAAGAACTGCAGGAACTTGGGGATCATGATGTTGAGCGGGCGGTTGAGTGCGTCGCTCTCCAACAGCTCCGACGAGTCCTCGCAGATCTTCTGCAGGGCTCCAAACGAGCCCTGATCAAGAGAACACACGCAGACAGACCGAGTCAAACTCAGAGCAACAGAGGGAAATGAAGTAGGATGATTGGAGGCAATAGGCTACAGGTCTGGATCAGACAGTATGAATACAACAAGCATCACTGGCAATCACTGTCAAGGTGTTCTGCATCATATCCAGATGGCATGGGATGTGGAGAGAACGCTACTGAAACATTTAGAGAGAGTAAAAATACTTCTTAGGAGGTAAAGAGGGCGGCGGAGAGGTAGAGGGCGGGGGAGAGGTAGAGGGCGGCGGAGAGGTAGAGGGCGGGGGAGAGGTAGAGGGCGGCGGAGAGGTAGAGGGCGGCGGAGAGGTAGAGGGCGGGGGAGAGGTAGAGGGCGGCGGAGAGGTAGAGGGCGGGGGAGAGGTAGAGGGCGGGGGAGAGGTAGAGGGCGGCGGAGAGGTAGAGGGCGGCGGAGAGGTAGAGGGCGGCGGAGAGGTAGAGGGCGGCGGAGAGGTAGAGGGCGGCGGAGAGGTAGAGGGCGGCGGAGAGGGCGGGGGAGAGGTAGAGGTAGAGGGAGAGGTAGAGGGCGGCGGAGAGGTAGAGGGAGAGGTAGAGGGCGGCGGCGGAGAGGCAGAGGGCGGCGGAGAGGTAGAGGGCGGCGGAGAGGTAGAGGGCGGGGAGAGGTAGAGGGCGGGGAGAGGTAGAGGGCGGCGGAGAGGCAGAGGGCGGCGGAGAGGCAGAGGGCGGCGGAGAGGTAGAGGGCGGGGGAGAGGTAGAGGGCGGCGGAGAGGTAGAGGGCGGCGGAGAGGTAGAGGGCGGGGGAGAGGTAGAGGGAGAGGTAGAGGGCGGCGGAGAGGTAGAGGGCGGGGGAGAGGTAGAGGGCGGGGGAGAGGTAGAGGGCGGCGGAGAGGTAGAGGGCGGGGGAGAGGTAGAGGGCGGGGGAGAGGTAGAGGGCGGCGGAGAGGTAGAGGGCGGCGGAGAGGTAGAGGGCGGGGGAGAGGTAGAGGGCGGGGGAGAGGTAGAGGGCGGGGGAGAGGTAGAGGGCGGGGGAGAGGTAGAGGGCGGCGGAGAGGTAGAGGGCGGCGGAGAGGTAGAGGGCGGGGGAGAGGTAGAGGGCGGGGGAGAGGTAGAGGGCGGCGGCGGAGAGGTAGAGGGCGGCGGCGGAGAGGTAGAGGGCGGCGGCGGAGAGGTAGAGGGCGGCGGCGGAGAGGTAGAGGGCGGCGGCGGAGAGGTAGAGGGCGGCGGCGGAGAGGTAGAGGGCGGCGGCGGAGAGGTAGAGGGCGGCGGCGGAGAGGTAGAGGGCGGGGGAGAGGTAGAGGGCGGGGGAGAGGTAGAGGGCGGGGGAGAGGGCGGGGGAGAGGTAGAGGGCGGCGGAGAGGTAGAGGGAGAGGTAGAGGGCGGGGGAGAGGTAGAGGGCGGGGGAGAGGTAGAGGGCGGGGGAGAGGTAGAGGGCGGGGGAGAGGTAGAGGGCGGGGGAGAGGTAGAGGGCGGGGGAGAGGTAGAGGGCGGGGGAGAGGTAGAGGGCGGCGGAGAGGTAGAGGGCGGCGGAGAGGTAGAGGGCGGCGGCGGAGAGGTAGAGGGCGGGGGAGAGGTAGAGGGAGAGGTAGAGGGCGGGGGAGAGGTAGAGGGCGGCGGAGAGGTAGAGGGCGGGGGAGAGGTAGAGGAGAAGGGATATGAAGATGGAAGGAAGAAAAAAGGGACAGGGGAGGTAAGGGGAAAGAGTGTGACAGGGAATGAGGGGAAAGAGTGTGACAGGGAATGAGGGGAAAGAGTGTGACAGGGAATGAGGGGAAAGAGTGTGACAGGGAATGAGGGGAAAGAGTGTGACAGGGAATGAGGGGAAAGAGTGTGACAGGGAATGAGGGGAAAGAGTGTGACAGGGAATGAGGGGAAAAGAGAAAAGCCAGGGAGGACAAAAAAATGAAAGAAAAATGAAGGGTGATGAATGAAGATGGAAAAGAAAGGAGGAAGAGAAAGTGGGAGAGGCTAGAAAAAGATGTGAGTGTGTGGTAGGTAGGTAGCTCTGACCTCACAGGTGTTGTAGTCCTCAGAGTTGAGCAGGTTACACAGCTGGGGCAGCAGCTCTGGCCAGGTCTGCAGCTCCCCTTTAGAAGTGATCGTGGTGATCAGGATACCTGCGAGAGAGGGATGAAGAGAGGTTAGGAACCAACAATCATAGGGTGGTCTGGTCTTAATCAAATCAAATGTATTTATATAGCCCTTTGCACATCAGCTGATATCTCAAAGTGCTATACAGAAACCCAGCCTAAAACCCCAAACAGCAAGCAATGCAGGTGTAGAATACTCTCTTGGAAGGGACACTGCCATTCTCACTGGGCACGTTCATTTTGCATTGCCCAGTGACTAGGGTGGGCGGAGTTTACACATTTTAGACCATTCCATTGGTCCTTACGTGAAATCTCCGCCCATCCAGGGCACCAGGTGAAGCAAAACGTTTGAGCCCACTGATCTGGAAGAAGTGGACAGGTGAACGTAAACCCTCTCAAAGGTTTCCACCTATGCTGTCTTGTCAGACCAGATGTAGGGAAACAGGGATGTACAAGAGAGTTAAGGAATCCAGAGACCTCTGGATCAGACAGAGAAATGCTGACACCATCATTAACAGTCAGGTGTTATAAAGAATGCATAATATCCAGAGGGCAGGATAGGGGGGTGAGACAAATTTATTTGGGAGGAGATGAGGTGAAGATACAGTTGAAGTCATAAGTTTACATTGACCGTAGCCAAATACATTTAAACTCAGTTTCACAATTCCTGACATTGAAATCCAACTTCAACTGTAGCTACTAAAGGGAGAGACAGTGAGAAAAATTAGCCACATTAAAGCCACAGGACAGCAGTTACCTGAGACAATGAAACAGATGTAACGCATGTCAAGACCCCACCCCAACTCACCCACCCACCCAGAGCTCACACACACACACACACACTGACTCACCAATGGTGGCGCGGATGAGGGGCGACGGGTCGCCTATGTTGTTGAGGCATTCCTGCTTGATGAAGTCAGCCACGGCCGGGGGGAAGTTCTGGTAGTGGGCCTTCACATTGTTCTTCAGGATCAGACCACTCAGAGAACGAGTGGGTTCATCTGGAGAGGGAGAGCAGGAGAGGATGAGGTGCGGGGAGGAAAGGATGAGGTTGGGGGGGAGAAGGAAGGAATGATGAGGTCATGGGGTAGAGGAAGAAAAAAAGAATGTCAGAGATGCAGACGAAGGCCACAGCAACGTGCATTCAGAATGACACGCAGCAGCCTAGAGAACCACTAATAACAAGGCTAGCAGATAATGACGGCATGCTGACCAAAGAATGGAAACAGACAAAGAAACACAAAACTACTTTTTGAGCTCAGAAGTAATGTGTGTGCCCTAATGAACACGACTCAGGCTACCAGATGCTCAACTAGAACATATAAACTCAGACAGACAGGGCTCTCACCTTCAGTTTTCAGTCTTGTGAGCACAAAGATTAGATAGTTGTTGAAGTCGGGGAACTGGTTGAGCTGTTCAAGTTTCTGACAGAGCGGTTAAGGGAAATATGACATCACAGACATCTCACGTGATGCTCAACTCAAACAAATACCTAGGGACTACACTTTCACTGCAGCACTAATCTACGGGTGACATTTAGACAGAGGAAAAATACCACTTGTTGAAATACTAAGTGAGGCGCTTATTTCATAAGTTAGGAATGCGACAGAGTTTGGAATGCAAACGGATCTGTGATTTCGTCACATACCGGCTAAGTTTAATTCTAAAGCTACAGAAATGGTTTCCGCACCTTTGTATAGGTTGTACCATATGAACGGTTGTGAAATAACTGCTGTTATAAGTAGCGTTACCCACGGTTCCTAATGAGGACAAGGGTTTAAGTACGTAATAAATTGGCCAGTGGGAGTTATGGATTGGAGGATTAAGATTATATGCGATTCTAACAGAGGCTAAATCTATAGGACCAGACAGAGTAGAGAAGTCACTGTAGGAGACCTCTGGATCAGACAGTATGAATACTAACACCATCATTAACAGTCAGGAGTTACATAGAATGCATCATATCCAGAGGGGAGGACAGTCCACTTTAATACACTGTCAATACAGGCCCCATAGACAGATCAATGCAAACTGAACTAGATGCAATTACCATAGAATAATATGCCATTTAGCAAGCGCTTTTATCCTAAGCGACGTACAGTATTGTGTGCATATATTTTACATATGGGTGGTCCCAGGAATCTAACCAACTATACTGGTGTTGCAAGCACAATGCTCTACCAACTGAGGACCACAGAAGAGCACACAGAAGTACCACTGCCATTCCACTAACCCCACCCTCTGGTCAGTGTCTGTACATGAGGATACTTGTTGCACGGCTCTCTGTGTGGCCGTGTTGGGGGACTGGGAGTCCTTGAGGAGCTGGAGGACCTGCTGGAGTCCCTGTTCGTCCGGCTGCCACTCCATCCTGCATGGGGAGCACACACACAAAGTTACAGATATTGGAATTATGTCCCCAGTTACTGATAAAAGATACTACACAAGGAAAAGTAGAGATAGAGTTATACTAGAAGAGAAGTCTGCAGGGACAGAGAGAGTATAGGTATATGACTGTATGAGAGACCTCTGGATCAGACAGCATGAATACTAACACCATCATTAAGTTATGCATTTTAAGTGTGCATCATATCCTGTGGGTCAAGTGGTCTCAGAATTCTACAGTAAACTTAGTGTAATTAGCATTGCAAAAATGAGACAGGGTTGCATCATACATGGCACCCTATTACTTACTGGTACATTACTTTTGACCATGGCCCATACAGGTCTGACCAACATGGTGCACCATGGGGAATAAGGTGCAATTAGGGAAGTAACCATGGGCTGACTGACCTTTCTATAGTTTAAATAATGTATGAGGGTTTATAAACAGATGCTTCTTGTGGTGTGGCACAGATTGGCACTGGGATATATGACAAAACAAATCAATAGATGTATATGTAAAGCTAAGAAACAGGCTACAAAATCTACATGCTCTTGCAGCCAGATTCCCAAATTGAACATTGAAGAATTCTATGATTAAAATATCGACTGCCAGACTAAACGCCATGTGCTCACTAATGATGTGGAATTCAGTGGCATTATGCGATTGAAGGTGAGCCATGCACATGGCCAGAGCAGGGCAACAAAAAAAGCGCCATTTGCACTCGTTGCCAGGAGCATGAGCTTGCTTCTACCCGGAAACGGGTCTATAGGCTGTGCAAACAGAGCACAAAATGTGTGGGAGCTGGAGTTGAAATTTGGAATCAGATTGTGGCAAATAAAACGAGGCGATGATCTACTTTAGACAAGGAGTAAAATATCTCCGTGACCCAGCTTAACCGCCCTAATCCTGCCCCACCCCCCACGACACCCGGTTCCCTTCTGCCGGTGTGCTGCAATATAGTTAGTGATCCTTGGACTTGGGCGACTTGAAACAATTGCCGCCCTACAACTTTCTTTGGACACAACACAAGTAACGATAGCAAGCGGATATTAAACACCAAAAACGATCTGATAGTGGGAAGTTTAACAACCCGGACAACCATCCGACTAACGTTGGTTATTTTAATTCCGACGTTCTAACTATAACTAGTCACGAAAAAAAACAAAGTACTGGCCATTCGGTAGCTATTCGGATCAACGCCACTGAATTTAACCCTTCTCACCACGGCAGTCCCCGGCTTCAGCCACACAAATGCAGTAAAAAAAAAAGGCCAAGTATGCGGCCTCGACACTACCAAGCAGTACAAAGATGGGTTAGTTAGCTAACGCTATAAAACTAAGGCAGTCGATATATTATTCGATTTAACATGGCAGAGAATTAACAACGACTGAGAAGTAATCTAAACAAAGTTACTAGCTCCTAAGTTTAGCTAGCTACTTTACTGCTAAACATGGCTACAAACGTTAACCAAACGAAATAATAACATATCTTTCCAAATTTGGCCAGTGGGCTACTTTGATTTTGTTAGTAGCCAACTTCACAAGAATCCCTAGCTAAATCCCATCGAGTATCGACAAACGGTAAATTCGTTGATGTTGCGATTTCTTGCTAGTGTGGCCCAATGCATTCATGTGCTCTCACTAGCTAATAAGCTAACGTTAGCTAGCTCACTAGCCGAAATTGTTTGTTAGCTAGCTAATGCTAACTAAGCTATTTCGATTCCCAACGCTTAACGTTACCTGCTTGCTAATGTGACCAATTATTCAGATATCAATCATATTTCGTCTTATTTTATTTAATATACTTAGATAAACACATTACATGCTACGTACAATGTTGATTTGTAGACTGAAGTTTCTCGACGGGGAAGCTTCTTTCTCGTGCTCGTCCTCTCTTGTACTACAGGTTTGAAATGAACACGCCGATTCTGTAGGACCCACTGACCCTTTCCGGTTTCCGTTCACTTTCTTCTTCTTTGGTGGGGTTTAACGGCGGTTGGCATCCGATATAATGTTGCATTACCGCAACCAACTGAACCGGAGAATAAAGTCATTATACTTTGTGATATAACAAATACAAATTATCCCGCCAACTTTTAATCCTACTCATAAAAAGAAACACCATCCCATTCCGTTAATTTAACCTGATCTAATCAACACCAGGCCAACGGCCTGGGAGGACAGGACACTACCATTCAACACCCCCTTTAACTCTTCTGCAGTAAAATATTGTAATCCCAAATACTTCTCCGTAACTGCCACAGCAACACTTGTTTCTGTGACTTTACGTTCCATACCCAGGTGGTGAGGGTAGGTAACAACATCTCCACCCCGCTGATCCTCAACACTGGGGCCCCACAAGGGTGCGTTCTGAGCCCTCTCCTGTACTCCCTGTTCACCCACGACTGCGTGGCCATGCACGCCTCCAACTCAATCATCAAGTTGGCGGACCACACTACAGTGGTAGGCTTGATTACCAACAACGACGAGACGGCCTACAGGGAGGAGGTGAGGGCCCTCGGAGTGTGGTGTCAGGAAAATAACCTCACACTCAACGTCAACAAAACTAAGGAGATGATTGTGGACTTCAGGAAACAGCAGAAGGAGCACCCCCCTATCCACATCAATGGGACAGTAGTGGTGAGGGTAGTAAGTTTTAAGTTCCTCGGCGTACACATCACAGACAAACTGAATTGGTCCACCCACACAGACAGCATCGTGAAAAAGGCGCAGCAGCGCCTCTTCAACCTCAGGAGGCTGAAGAAATTCGGCTTGTCACCAAAAGCACTCACAAACTTCTACAGATGCACAATCGAGAGCATCCTGTCGGGCTGTATCACCGCCTGGTATGGCAACTGCTCCGCCCACAACCGTAAGGCTCTCCAGAGGGTAGTGCCCTCCAGGACACCTACACCACCCGATGTCACAGGAAGGCCATAAAGATCATCAAGGACAACAACCACCCGAGCCACTGCCTGTTCACCCCGCTATCATCCAGAAGGCGAGGTCAGTACAGGTGCATCAAAGCAGGGACCGAGAGACTGAAAAACAGCTTCTATCTCAAGGCCATCAGACTGTTAAACAGCCACCGCTAACATTGAGTGGCTGCTGCCAACACACTGACTCAACTCTGGCCACTTTAATAATGGGAATTGATGGAAAATGATGTAAAATATATCACTAGCCACTTTAAACAATGCTACTTAATATAATGTTTACATACCCTACATTATTTATCTCATATGTATGTGTATATGTATATACTGTACTCTATATCATCTACTGCATCTTTATGTAATACATGTATCACTAGCCACTTTAAACTATGCCACTTTGTTTACATACCCTACATTACTCATCTCATATGTATATACTGTACTCGATACCATCTACTGCATCTTGCCTATGCCGTTCTGTACCATCACTCATTCATTTATCTTTATGTACATATTCTTTATCCCTTTACACTTGTGTGTATAAGGTAGTAGTTTTGGAATTGTTAGGTTAGATTACTCGTTGGTTATTACTGCATTGTCGGAACTAGAAGCACAAGCATTTCGCTACACTCGCATTAACATCTGCTAACCATGTGTATGTGACAAATACATTTGATTTGATTTGATACTTATGGTACAGTTAATAACCATAGCAATGAACGCTAAAAGGCCAACCTTACTGAAGCACATTTAATTCGTATGCCTATCACTCTGTACTGGCAAAATTCTACTACTCACTGGGAGCCTCTTAGTATCTTTCACCCCTGACCCAGCTTCCTCTACTTTCTTCACTGCCTCAGCATACAACACTTTCTCCACAACTCTGACCATGGCAATCTCAACCCGCCTCTCTCGCACCGGACACTTCTGATCCCCAGCAACATGGTCCACCCTACAGTTTACACACACCACTTCTTTCACTGATATTACACAATCCTTTGACTCAAGCCTTCCTGTACGTACACTTCTCACACCTAGGAATCTTCCTCCTACACACTGTTGCAACATGACCATACACATGGCACCTGAAACACCGTAGTGGGTTCGGCCCTAAAGCTCACACAGGATAACTGATATATCCTACCAGTAATTTGTCGGGTAAAGACTCAACATCAGACAATCAAATCAAATGTTATTGGTCACATACATATGGTTAGCAGATGTTATTGCGAGTGTAGTGAAATGCTTGTGCTTCTAGTTCCGACAGTGCAGCAATATCTAACAAGTAATCTAACAATTCCACAACAACCACCTAATACACACAAATCTAAGTAAAGGGATGGAATAAGAATATGTACATATAAATATATGGATGAGCTACCTAAGGAAAACCAGCTACATAGAACGTACTTTGGTGCGAAAAGTGCAAATCAATCCCAGAACAACAGCAAAGGGTGTATTGGGTATATGTTGTGAAATTGTTAGAATTTACTGCACTGTTGGAGCTAAAAGCAGAAGCATTTTGCTACACCCGCAATAACGTCTGCTAAACACGTATGTGACCAATAAAATGTGATTTGATTTGACATCAAAACTCAAAAGAACAGACACTCTTGTTTCACGACGCTAGCCACCAGGTCTGTGTCGCTCCAGACGGCGGGTGTCAAACACCAGGAATTTTTCACTTCAGCTGACCCATCTTCACCCCACCAGCTACCCCAATAATCACTCTTTTCAATGGTGCCCTGTTCTTGAAAACAAAGCAAGTAAGGAGGAAGATGTAATCTCTCTTGCCCCCATCTGCGTGGTCCGGTGCGACCACTCCCTTTTTTTACATTTCTTTTTTGTAACCTTTTATTTAACTAGGCAAGTCAGTTAAGAACAAAACAATCATCACAAGACCACTTAGGGTTACCTTCATCGATTCAACAGCACCAAACTCCTGCCCCACCAGTGGTATAAAGTACTTAAGTAAAAATACTTTAAAGTACTACTTAAGTAGGTTGTGGGGTATCAGTACTTTACTATTACATTTTTTTTAAATGTACTTTTATTTCAATACATTCCTAAAGAAAATAATGTTATTTTTACTCAATACATTTGCCCTGACCCCCAAAATTACATTTTGAATGATGAGCAGGACAGGAAAAGGGTGCAATTCACACACTTATCAAGAGAACATCCCTGGTCCTCCCTACTGCCTCTGATCTGGCAGACTCACTAAACACATATGCTTTGTTTGTAAATGATGTGTTGAGTGTGCCTCAGTCTATCCATAAATAAAACAATCCAGAAAATGGTGTCGTCTGGTTTGCTTAATATAAGGAATTTAAATTTACTTTGATATTTAAGTATATTTAAAACCAAATACTTTTACTCAAGTAGTATTTTATTGGGTGACTTTCACATCTACTTGAGTCATTTTCTATTAAAGTATCTGCACTTTTACTCAAGTATGACAACGGATACTTTCCCACCTGTTTCCCACCCATCCTGAAACCACATATGGGTCCGGTAAAAACAGGTCCACTTTCTCCAAAAACGTCAGTCCGACTGGATCAAATTCATCCTTATCCTGAACATCGGTGCAAGGCTCAGGCTTCAATATCTTCTCCATTCACTTTCCATAGACGTTTGTCCAAGTAAGGGAACTTCAAGTTGACCATGGTGAGAGGCCAGTTTCATTTTTTTTAAGGCGTCTCAAAAGGGACATGGTTATTATTTAGCTAGATATAAAAATAACAAAAATAAATAACAGCAATTAACTTTCAAAAACAGTTTTGTATAAAAAAAGTTAAACTATGCTATTCTGAAATAGCATTTCATCTGACCTAATGAGCAGACATGATTGACAGTTGTAGTTCAAACTGAACAATGTAGACATTGTGTTGTTGTGTCTTTGGCATCATTAAATTGAAGACTGTTATTTTATCAAATCAATTCTCTGTAATTATTATTATGTGATTAACTAATCATGTAAATGTAATTAACTAGGAAGTCAGGGCACCAAGGAAAATCTTCAGATTACAAAGTTATAATTTTCCTAATATAACTTTTCAGATATTTTCAATATCTGATCAATTAGTCTTCTAATTAATGAATTATTATTTATCTCACGTTAGTCTCATTCCAAACATCGTAAATGGTTGGTTATCTGCACAAACCCAGTCTTCACTATGAATCATCCATACATCAATTGTCTTAATAATTAAGTTACTAACTAAATAATCACAGACATGCATAACAAACAAACAGTAGATACGGTTACAAGGAAACGATAAGGGATGTGCCCTAGTGGGCTAAACTGGTATCAAAGTAGACAAAGGGACTGAGAAGGGCACGAAAGACAAAAGACACTACACAGTTGATAATTATAATAATTGGAATGCTAATTCTTTACACATGAACGCCCACTCATTCGGGAATAATTGCAATCAATATATATATTTATGCTCAGTGTGTCGTCATGATCTCTGTTGGAATCGTCCGTCTTTCTGTTGGAAAGTTTATCCGAACTTCTCTTTGCATCCCTGGAGTCTTTTGTGGTTAGAATGGATACTTCAGAGTCCCATTCAGAAATGTTCTTATAGAATAAATGTTTTGGCAGTTGTCGGTCTTCGCATTCAGTTGACATAAATTCTAGCTGCAAACTAGTAATTAGTATCAAAGATTTGCTCTTATTCTGTCGGTATCAATAGTCTCAGAGTTGAACCATTTCCACCAGTGTAGCCAATGCTCCACGTGGTTTGATTAGGAATTCAACAATCGAGGAATGCATGGTCTCTACTCAAACCTTAGCCCTCTCGGTAATCGAGGTACGCATGGTCTGCAGTGGGCTTCTCCAGGTGGGGTTTATATTCGGAACAGCAGAAAAGGGCTGTCCCATGAAGCCAGATCAATGTCTGTGCTCATGTGGCGGGCCAATGACTTAGTTAAATTTGAAAGGGAATTGGATTCTCTTTCATTAAACAGTATAAAATCACATTACATAATTTCACAAATAGTTTAATCTTTACTCATTCATTTTATACAATAATTAGATGCAAATCTCATAACAGAGACTCTTGTTTAAACAGTTATGGTAATGTGCCTGTATTGTCTCTCATGAGGTCACAACATTAGACAAAATGGACCGGTCGTAGCTGGATTCTCCACCGACCGTTTACACATTCTCCAAAACATGGATATTGTTCAGTTCTCAAGTTCTGTGAGGTAGAAGAAGTTCCTTTGTTCTACTGTGAACCCTCTCTCTATACTGCATGGCCGGGGGGGGGGAGGGGGAGTCTGAGATAAACCTGAGATAAAAGAGCCTGGGTGTAGGGGGAAGAGAGAGGTGGTGAGAGAGAGTTGGTGCCTGCTATATCTAAAGAGGGCCACGTCATGACAGTGTACACCGTAGGCAACGTGGTTTTTCACACAGGTATACATTTGCTGTATAAAAAGGTTTACTGTTCCTAAACAACATTCCTTGTAGTTGGAGCATGGAACACAAACGGTCGACTACATCCCTTTCCTTTTCTTCAAAACAAGACGAGTGGCGTATTTCAACCCTTTCCCACGAATCAGTGATCTGCATCTACATCAACAAGCACAATAGCCCACAATTGACCTGTTTGGCCCTTGGGGTTCCGACTGAACAATGGCTGTCTTGTCGTTGCAATGAGGAGAACATACACACACCAAAAGAGTTGATCGGTAGCACCACACCAGACAGACAGTAGGGTCATACAACCACAGGCATGAAATGCTTCTCATAGTCCGAAACAGTCTGATCGTCCTCCAACAAGCTCCCGGACTCTCCCCCATCCCTCTCCTCCTCGTCAGTATCAATAATTTTACTGTAACCCTCGTCAGCATCCTCCTCCTTTTCCGCCTCTTCATCAGTCCTTATGTGGGTGCGCTCCTCTCCCACCACCCCCTCTGTCTGTCCATCAGGGCTGGACCTTTTCCTAGGACAGGCATTGGCATCCCAGAAAGGGTTTTCCACCACCTCCAGCTCAGAGATCTTTGGGTTAGACTCCAGAGGAGAGAAGATTGCCGTCAAGGAGCTGTTAAACTGGAGCAACGACAGGCAGGGAGTCAGAAACATTCATTTATTCCTCTATGGTTGTATGTTATGCCCCTGACTGGTGATAATATTACTCAAGGGAATGGTATATTACTGGCCCAATACAGCCCCTGCTACTGTATGTTGTATAATCAACATTTAGGTTCATGTAGTACGCACATTCTTTATTTTACAACAGGTTCTTACTGGAACATTACAAATAAGATACCATCCATATCTATAGGTAGTGTGTTCCCTTGACCTAAATGGCTGAAGAAAAACCAGGCAGGAAGACATGATGAACTCTGGGCCTCTGCCTGGGGCTCTGTCCACCACTAACTAGAATACTATAAGACTAACTAATATCAGACTCACTGATACTAGATTAGTCAGTCACAGCCACATAGTCTGCCCTGCACTCACCTGCAACTTCATCTGTTGGAGCAGTTTGCTGTTGCTGGGGTCAGGCACTTTCGCACAAGTCTTCATTTGTACACTACAGAAAATACACAACAGTATTATTCACATACTGCACACCAAAAGAGTTGTGTTCCTTCAATTGACGTGTCCATTTGTATATCACCCTAAAAGTGGTATAAATATTTGATCCATTGTTTTAGTTGAAAGGGGTATAACATATTGTTTGTTTTATGTTTTTGATCAAGACCATTGTTATGGAGGGCACAGTTGAAAGCCCAACTCAACTGCCCGATCTCATTTCCACTTCCTCAAGTGTTTCCCCTTTTGTAAACCTATTTCTGGCATGGGTGAACTTTCAGAGAGAGAGAGGAAGGAGACATGAGAGAGCACCACACCCTGTATGTGTTCAGTCGGCACGAAACGTTGCAAAGCCTTTTAAAATGTTTTGCATCAGTGTGCCCTAATGAGCATGGCCATGGTTCAAAACAATGAGAAAATAATCAGAATCAGGCTATTTGGGTTGAAGTATGGGAATCCAGTTTCTCACATTATGATGATCAATAGCAACATCCCTGCTATTATTCCTGGCACCAGATATTTGAGGAAACCTGTGACAACAAAGGGAGAGAGATGGGGGAGGTCAGAAGGCAAAATGACCAATTAGACCGCAATCCATGTTCATAATCACATACTGTAGCACAAAGGTCTATTTCAAACAAAGCATGCATTCAATATTACACTGTTATTATTTTCTAAGGAACTTCAGGACCCTTTCTGTTTTAAAGGTGATGTTATATACAGTATTATACACAACCTATAATAATATTTCTAGTTTGTTTAATAATAAATAATAATTAGTGTTATACATGACCTCAGTGTCACCAGTTAGGTACATAAACACTTAATACATCTCATCACGGTTGTTAGAGAACATATAACTTCATATAGCTTCTTGTCATCATTATCAAATTACTACATGGCATAGTGGTAGAATACCATGGCTGTTCTCAGTAGAGAAGTTGATGGTTTCACTGGGTCCCAGTCCAGCCTTAGTCTCAGCCCTGATCCAAACCTGGTGGTGACCAGATGTAAGTCCTAACAGATGGAGGCTGTTCTGGTCCCTACTCACGTTGTACACTGCAGATGAAGGAAAGGTTTAATGATTGGAAGCAAGGCCACTGATGTGTGGGAACGAGAGTGTGCAGCACGGTAGCCTGTGGACAGTCTGGTCCCAGATTTGTTTGTGCTGTGTTTATTTAACTAGGCAAATCAGTTAAGAACAAATTCTTATTTACAATGACGGCCTACCCCGGCCAAACCCGGACGACGCTGGGCCGATTGTGCGCCGCCCTATTGGACTCCCAATCACAGACAGATGTGATACAGCCTGAAATCGAACCAAGGATGCCTCTTGCACTGAGATGCAGTGTCTTAGACCGCTGCGCCACTCTGGAGCCAATAATGACAATAGGAGTTGGCAAGACAGAACAAACAGATCTGGGAACAGGCAAAAATATTTAACACTATTTAAGCTACTACAATGTAATGCTGTAGTTTATGCTAACGTACACAACGGGCAGTGGAGACTGCACGTTTATTATAACAATATAGCATTGTAGCAACAAAAGATTTATCCCAGTTTATCCACTGTCTTTGTGTTGTTTACCTGTAACGTTGTTTAATACCAGCTGATAGCACAGTATGAGCCCCTTACTCTGGGTCAGGGAGATGTGTTGCCAGGACAAAGTCACATGAGAGTCAGAGATGTGCTGAACCTTGAACTCAGTCACTTTGGGTGGGACTGAGGAGTGATTGAGAGAGGAGGAAATGGAGGTGAAATGGGTAGAGGAATAGTCAAAAGTAGCAGAAAAATAAACAATAAATAAAACATTTTACAGTGAGTTAAAAGGCCGGACAAATCAACATTAGGTAAAGACGTGATATTTCAAGTTAGTTAACTCCACTGAAAATCGGTCATGTGCACTAATTGCACTGATTACATACTGGCAAGTACATTATAAAGACTTGTATTTCCATGCTCTAATATACTTACGTCCATGAAGAGAATACGAGATTGCAGACGCAAGCAGGCAGCTACTGTTGATGAACACTGCAAACAATGACACATTGTAGGCAGTGTGGTTCTCAAAATCACCTGTAGGTGGAGACAGAGACAAAAGCGATGCTGTCATCTTGAAACCACTTTGAAACATTACAAAATATCAATAAATATGTTCAGAAAGAAATGGTATCATAGATCAGTTTAAGCCACACAAACCTCTTAAAATGACTGACGTATGATTTTGGTGCACTATAATCCAATCAAAGCCCTGTGTCGGAGGAAGTCCCACCTGCTTGTACTGCACCACATACTCATGCATGTTTTCAATGGGCTGGGGTGGCAGGGACCAGGACACATTGAGGCTCAATATATCCTGGTTCACAGTGAAGGATAGCTCTGGCACCTGTAGACCTAAGTGAAAGAGAAACATACAAACCTACACTATTATCACACTCACACACACCATTCAAATCAAATAAAATTGTATTTCTCACATGCGCCGAAATGCTTACTGACAAGCCCTAACCAACAATGCAGTTTAAAAAAATAACAATAAGAAATAAAAGTAACAAATAATTAAAGAGCAGCAGTAAAATGACAATAGCGAGACCATATACAGGGAGTACTGGTGCAGAGTCAATGTGGGGGGCACAAGTTAGTCGAGGTAATTGAGGTAATATGTACATATAGGTAGTTATTAAAGTGACTATGCATAGAGCAGCAGAAAAGAGAGGGGGGGTGATGTGAAAAGTCTGAAGCCATTTAATTAGATGTTCAGGAGGCTTATGGCTTGGCGTTAGAAGCTGTTTAGAAGCCTCTTGGACCTAGACTTGGTGCTCCGGTACCACTTGCCGTGTGGTAGCAGAGAAAACAGTCTATGACTAGGGTGGCTGGAGTCTTTGACCATTTTTAGGACCTCCCTCTGACACCGCCTGGAATAGAGGTCCTGGATGGCAGGCAGCTGGGCCGTACGCACTACCCTCTGTAGTGCCTTGCTGTCGGAGGCCGAGCAGTTGCCATACCAGGCAGTGATGCAACCAGGATGCTCTCGATGGGGCAGCTGTAGAACCTTTTGAGGATCTGAGGACCATTTCCAAATCTTTTCAGTCTACTGGGGAATAGGTTTTTGTCATTCCCTCTCCACGACTGTCTTGGGTGTGCTTGGACCATGTTAGTTTGTTGGTGATGTGGACACCAAGGAACTTGAAGCTCTCAACCTGCTCCACTGCACCCCCGTCGATGAGAATGGGGGCGTGCTTGGTCCTCTTTTTCCTTTAGTCCACAATCATCTCATTTGTCTAGATCACGTTGAGGGAAAGGTTGTTGTCCTGGCACCACACGGCCAGGTCTCTAACCTCCTCCTCATAGGCTATCTCGTTGTTGTCGGTGATCAGCCCACTGTTGTGTCATCCGGAAACTTAATGGTCGTTTCCCTTACCTGATGTGGGTAGAGCTAGGGGAGCAGGTTTGCTGGCACCCTGGGAATTGTAGACGGACACATCCACCGATGATACACCCCACAGAGAGGGTGTGAAGCGGCATCTCTTCTCTTGACAGACACAAAGGCCACCAGGCTTTGACATGGGCACGTTCACAACCGCCACTGTCCCGTTACTGTATGATAATGTTACCACGTACCCCAGCACCTTCCCCTGAGCCAACCAGGTGGGCATCTCCTGAGGATAGATACCAGACAGGGGTATTAGTTATAGCAGGCTATAGGGAAGGGGGTGTTTTGGGGAGGCAGGTAGCCTAGTGGTTGAGAGCATTGGGCAAGTAACCGAAATGTTGCTGGTTTGAATCCCAGAGACGACTCAGTGAAAAGTCTGTTGATGTGCCCTTGAGCAAGGCACTTAACCCTAATTGCTCCTGTAAGACGCTCTGGATAAGTTCTTATGATTAGAAAATGCATAATCTTTTGAAACATCAATCACTTGTCTAACCGGAATATATGGTACAGTTTGAGAGATATATACATATACACACACACACACACACACACACACACACACACACACACACACACACACACACACACACACACTACCGTTCAAAAGTTTGGGGTCACTTAGAAATTACCTTGTTTCTGAAAGAAAATCCATTTTTTTGTCCATTAAAATAACATCAAATTGATCAGAAATACAGTGTAGACATTGTTAATGTTGTAAATGACTATTGTAGCTATTGCAGATTTTTTATGAAATATCTACATAGGTGTACAAAGGCCCATTATCAGCAACCATCAGAGACAGTTTGCGCTGTTCTGTGAAAGGAGTAGTACACAACGTTGTACTTGATCTTCAGTTTCTTGGAAATTTCTCGCATGGAACAGCCTTAATTTCTCAGAACAAGAATGGACTGATGAGTTTCAGAAGAAAGTACTTTGTTTCTGGCCATTTTGAGCCAACATGCTCCAGATACTCAACTAGTCTAAAGAAGGCCAGTTTTATTGCTTCTTTAATCAGAAAACATTTCAGCTGTGCTAACATAATTTCAAAAGGGTTTTCTAATGATCAATTAGCCTTTCAAAATGCTAAACTTGGATTAGCTAACACAACGTGCCATTGGAACACAGGAGTGATGGTTGCTGATACTGGGCCTCTGTCCAGCCCTCCTTCCTCGTTATTGTTGGCCAGCATTATTGTTTTGTATTTGTAATAGTTTTGGAGTAAATGACGTTTTATTACTCATATCTGCTGTCCTGCGCCTGACTCCTCTACACCAGCTTCACACAGGATTGATTACACACAAGGACATTTCTAAGTGACAACAAACTTTTGAATGGTAGTGTGTGAACATATATAATATATATATATATATATATATATATGACCTATTATGATGGGATGTTGTGTTAACATACCTTCCACATAAGGGCACATTGAGAAAGCTCAGAGGTGACTCCACAGTCACTCCACACATCCAATGCTTTCACAGGCGCTGAGAACGAGAGAGGAATAGTTGAATCATCTATCACCACAGAATAAGTGAACAAACATTTTCAAGCTGTGGAGACCACAGGATTACATTACCCATCAGCACCCACTGACAGACCTGACTCAGAACTCCATGCTTTGTAGACTGAGCTCCAGTCACTCATCAGGGCCTGAGGGCCCTCACAGGCACAGCGGACCTGGAACTCATAAACAGTGTAGGGCCGTGGAGTCAGGAGGAGGAAGCTGCGTAGGATGTCCTCTTCCTGAGCAGGACATGAAAGAATGACAGACAAAAGAACAGGGATGGGCAAGAGGCGGCCGCAGGGATGGGGGGGATGAGGGATTATTTTGGATTAAAAAGCAACTCCAGGCTACATTGCACATTTAATAGCTTAAAGAAAGTACAATTATAATGGAGCTTATTATTTTGAAATAGCTGGCCTTTTCTGCACGCAAATAGATTTTGACAAATAAATTGGTCCCAAAAGAATCTGTGCATGAGGCCCTCGAGCCTCAAAAAGTTACCCATCCCTAACTCAGAAGGACAACATTCCCAGTACGAAATTCCCACAGATAATCGAGAGACAATGGTATTTCAATGTTTCATTCCCTACATCTAAGGGACTGAATGTAATGGAGCTTATTATTTTACAACAAAGTGGATAGCAGAGAACATGATTATCATTTACCCTCACTCCTAGGTCAGGCCAGAGCCTTAGATATGCAGTTTTAGAAACTGTTCTTAGTTTTGTAAGCATTACATGGCAAAGTAGCCAAAGTTGTCTATCAACTGCAAAAATTGAACGCAACAGAACCAGTTACAACCGGAATACCTGATCATCAATGAAGTACAGAAAAAGCCATTCATTTTTTTAACACAGCATTGTTTTAACCACATATCATCAGGTAGGCCTATTTGTATTTATTATGGATCCCATTAGCTGCTGCCAAAGCGGAAGCATACTAACTTCCTGGGGTCCAGCAAAATTAAGGCAGTTTATACAAGCTTAAAAACATTCCAATACATTCACAGATCTCAAACACACTGTGCCTTCAGGCCCCTACTCCACCACATCTACAGTACTAAATCCATGTGTATGTATAGTGCGTATGTTATCGTGTGGGAGCATGTGTCTGTGCCGATGTTTGTGTTGCTTCACAGTCCCCGCTGTTCCTATATGCACTAGTCACTTTTCTTCATTTGGTAAACTATAATTTTCTAATAGATTCTATTTTATTCCATGATATTGTTGTTCCAAAATAGATGTGTGTTGACTGTGATTAGGGCATGGGAATAGAAGACCACTGCTAGGCTAAATGAACAAACTAGCCATGGATAGCTCATCGCATGATCCTCAAACCAACAAGACTGGCCAAACTCGTGGTTGTAAAAGTGAATTCAAAGGCAGTGTAGAATGACTGTATAGCCTAATAAGACATTTTTGGTTAATTTATTTTTTAATTCAAAGTATTTTTTCCACATTTTCATAACCTAATTGGTCCCAAATAATCTGTGTAAATTACTTGAATATGGCTTATTGGGAGGTCAATAACTCTGATAAATACCTTCATTATGGGCAACGAAACATATTGTTTTTATTAGAATCAATTCTAGCAGTATAGCAGTCCTCCTGCCCTCTCCCTCTCAAACAGGACATCAGTAGGCCTAGTAATGCAGTGTAGGCTAGTTTTATATACACCATCCCAGCAGCAGATCAACTCAGGAAAAATAGTACATTTTCTTAGAAATATAACTTCGCCCTGTGCTTCTCCAAGCATGCTCTTCGTATAGCTTAGGCCTACAGCATAGGCTATGGATCATTTGATTGAGACCACACTAGTTGCACTTGATATTGCGCGCCCAGCAGAGAATCAGGGATGAGGGGCAGCATCGAGCACACATCGAGATATAATAAGCAACTCATTCTCAATATGACATTTAATTGATTACAAATTACATGACCCTCCCCTGGATTAAATAAAAAAATACTAAACCCTCCCCGACTGAAATTGAAAAAACATCATTGGGTACATTTCGACCGCTCCCAAAATACCCTGTCTTCTGTCCTGAAGTGCATTGGTGTAGGTTTGGGCGGGCGGGAGTTTCCAAAATATTTCTTATACCGGTAATTTTACTTTAAATCCATGAATGGAAGTGAAAAAGTGCACACTTGGGGAAATGAACAAAACCCCAGCCATGCTCAGCTCACTCACCTGAGTCCAGCCCTGCTGGTCCTGGGGGCGATACTGGACCTCACAATGTTGGTCAGAGCTGCCTTGATCCTCACACTGCACAATCCAGTAGATCTCCAGAGGCTGAGGGCAATGGTGAGTGATTTCAGGGGTGGGTGGCTTTTCTGGTAGAGGAATGGATAGGGAAGAGAGGACAGAGTGGGAGAGTGAAAGAAATGGAGCAAGAGAGAGAGCAGGAGATAGAGAGAGGGTGGGGGAGATAGAGAGAGGGTGGGGGAGATAGAGATAGGGTGGGGGAGATAGAGAGAGGGTGGTGGAGATAGAGAAAGGGTGGGGGAGATAGAGAGAGGATGGGAGAGATAGAGAGAGGGTGGGGGAGATAGAGAGAGGGGTGGGGGAGGGTGGGGGAGATAGAGAGAGGGTGGGGGGAGAGAAAGAGCACAAAAGAGAGTCAGTAAGACAGCTGGAGAGAGACAGAAACTGAAAGTGTCATGTCTGTCCCTCTGAATAAATAGGGAATGTACAGAGAAGAGTCATCCCTGACTGACTCACTGATATCTCCAGTGTTGAAGGCAGCCATTGTAGACATGGCAGAGCCATGCTGGTTCGCAGCTTTGACCAACACAGTCAGGTCACTGTAACTGGTGTAAAGTTCACGAGGGATCACACCACTCACATTGGTGCCCTCCACCACGCTGCTAATGCTGAAAAGGAAGTTGCAGGACACATAAATACACACCACTCAAACACCACATCTGACAGCACTGTGCAGACATACAGTCTTACAACACAGACCTAGCTCCAACACACCGAGCATGCCAGAGGGCTGCGGGTAGGGCTGTGACAGTCATGGAATTTTGGATGACGGTTATTGGCCAGTTAAATGACTGAGGTCACCGTAACAACTGTTCACATAGCAAAAGACACACATTTTCCACTCTCCGCTGCTCCTGACTGCATGCGCTGCCATAGAAATATAATGAATAAAACGGGCGTCCCCATCAAGTCAATGATGACATAATGGGTGGACTGGCGGACATTGTGAGTGTAAAGCTAGGGGTGTGTTCGTAAATTCACTCTGGAGAGCAAGAGAGCGCGCCCTGGGCGTTTGTAAATTCAAAGTGTTGTCAGATTGTCAGTTCGTAAATTCAGAGCATTTCGCTCTCCAAGCATTCCGAGCACACACTGGACGCTCTGGCGGAGGAGTTGGTGATCCGAGCCTTCTGGCCTCACAATGGCAGTCAAGCACCCAAGCTAACTGGATAAAGTTAGCTAGCTTGCGAGCTACTTCCAGACAAAAATGAGAGAACACCTCACTGACCATTTTTTCCATGTTATCCAAAGCATTGGTGACTGTAACTGTGCTGCTGGCAACACTTTAATCACGCTTAATTACACCGGCAATATTCAATGCTGTAGGGCGTTCGTAAATTGGTCAGTTATTCTGCGCTCTAGGCACACTGAGATGAGAGCGCTCTGAAAACGGAGAAGATGGCCAGAGCAAATGTACGAAAAATTCAGCAAATTTAACATGTGTAAATATTTGTATGAACATAACAAGATTCAACAACTGAGACTTAAACTGAACAAGTTCCACAGACATGTGACTAACAGAAATGGAATATGTGTCCCTGAACAAAGGGGTGGTCAAAATCAAAAGTAACAGTCAGTATCTGGTGTGGTCACCAGCTGCATTGAGTACTGCAGTGCATCTCCTCCTCATGGACTGTTCTTGCTGTGAGATGTTACCCCACTCTTCCACCAAGGAACCTGCAAGTTCCCATACATTTCTGGGGAGAATGGCCCTAGCCCTCACCCTCCGATCCAACAGGTCCCAGGCGTGCTCAATGGGATTGAGATCCAGGCTCTTTGCTGGCCATGGCAGAACACTGACATTCCTGTCTTGCAGGAAATCACGCACAGAACGATCAGTATGGCTGGTGGCATTGTCATGCTGGAGGGTCATGTCAGGATGCAGGAAGGGTACCACATGAGGGAGGAGGATGTCTTCCCTGTAACGCACAGCGTTGAGATTGCCTGCAATGACAACAAGCTCAGTACGATGATGCTGTGACACACCGTCCCAGGTTTTATTGTCCAAAGCTGAAGGGTTATCCAGATCGGTTTATGTCTCGTTATCACTTGACTTACCCCCTAAAATTGTAAAGGACTTAGATAAGATTCTTTATAATTTTTTGGAGAGGAACAAGCCTCACTATCTACGGAAATATTTTCTCACTAATACCCAAGAACAAGGAGGTCTTGAGGTTTTAGATTTCAATACTCTAAATAATACTTTAAAAATAAATTGGATCCTGAAGTATGTTTAGAACCAGAACAGTATTTGGAATGTCTTCCCTAAGTATTTATTTGACTCTGTTGGTGGTTTAGAATTTTTTGCGTCGATGTAATTTTGATGTTGATAAAATCCCAGTAAAGTTGGCCAAATTCCATGAGCAGGGAATTTTAGCTTGGATGTTAGCGCATAAACACAAACAAATACTTTATATGGAACAACAAAGTTATACGATTTAAAAATACGTCTCTTTTTTCGTAACTGGTTTGAGAATAAAATTATTTTGGTTGGTCAGTTACTGAATGAGGATGAATATCTACTCTCATATGGGGAATTTCTTGATAAGTTTAAAATTCCAATAACCCCAAAAGAATATGCAATTGTTTTTGATGTGATTCCAAGGAGGGTTGTATCTCTTTGAAATTCCTCTGGTTGATGTAACATAGATTTACATGAAAATATATGCATTGGCAATATTAACATCAAAGATAAATGTAGTAATAAACAGATTAGGAATATTGTTTGTGATACTACAATTCCCCCAGCAAGATTCTTTTGGTCAAATATCTATGGTGATATACATCGGGGGAAAGCATGGAAAATTGGTAACAAATATTGTATCAGTAACAAAGTAAAGAAAGTTTCATTTAAAATGTTATATAGAATTTATCCTGTGAAACATGTTTTGGAAAGATTCAAGCTAAATATTGACTTTAACTGTGATTTCTGTGGAATGGAGAAAGAGACCATTTTGCATTTGTTTTTTGCCTGTATTTATAGTATAATTTTTTGGATTGACATACAGAATTTTGTTACAAAAAAAAATAGGAAAGGTTGTACTATTTAATGGTTTTGATACAATGATTTATTTCAGAAATTGTGACATAGATAAAGATGTAGTATATTTAATTCAACTGCTAATAATAGTAGGTACATTTCATATTCACAAATGCAAATGGTCTAATTCAAAACCAAACCTTTTTCACTTTATAAATGAATTGAAACAATATGGCACTACTTTAACTAAAAGGAAAAACAAAAAGGCAAATAAAACTTGTTGTATTATTAATGAATATGATTTGTGTCACGCCCTGACCTTAGTATTCTTTGTTTTCTTTATTATTTTGGTTAGGTCAGAGTGTGACATGGGTGATGTATGTGTTTTTGTTCCTGTGTAGGGGTTTGGGGATTTTTTGGGGGGGGGCACACGAGGAGATTGGCTGAGTCAGGTCGGAGACCTAAGCCAACTCCTAGTGCTTACCGTGGGGAGCGTGTTACTGGTCTGGCACCGTGAAACTGAAAGCGCAAACCACTGCTTTTAATCAGGGCAAGGTGACCGGAAACATGACCGAATACAAACAGTGTAGCTATTCCCTCCGCAAGGCAATAAAACAAGCTAAGCGTCAGTATAGAGACAAAGTAGAATCGCAATTCAACGGCTCAGACACAAGAGGTATGTGGCAGGGTCTACAGTCAATCACGGATAACAAAAAGAAAACCAGCCCAGTCACGGACCAGGATGCCTTGATCCCAGGCAGACTAAATAACTTTTTTTGCCCGCTTTGAGGACAATACAGTGCCACTGACAAGGCCCGCAACCAAAACATGCGGACTCTCTTTCACTACAGCCAAGGTGAGTAAAACATTTAAACATGTTAACCCTCGCAAGGCTGCAGGCCCAGACGGCATCCCCAGCCGCGCCCTCAGAGCGCGGCGGGTGTGTTTACGGACATATTCAATCAGTCCCTATCCCAGTCTGCTGTTCCCACATGCTTCAAGAGGGCCACCATTGTTCCTGTTCCCAAGAAAGCTAAGGTAACTGAGCTAAACGACTACCGCCCCGTAGCACTCACTTCCGTCATCATGAAGTGCTTTGAGAGACTAGTCAAGGACCATATCACCTCCACCCTACCTGACACCCTAGACCAACTCCAATTTGCTTACCGCCCAAATAGGTCCACAGACGATGCAATCTCAACCACACTGCACTCTGCCCTAACCCATCTGGACAAGAGGAATACCTATGTGAGAATGCTGTTCATCGACTACAGCTCAGCATTTAACACCATAGTACCCTCCAAACTCGTCATCAAGCTCGAGACCCTGGGTCTCGACCCCGCCCTGTGCAACTGGGTACTGGACTTCCTGACGGGCCACCCCCAGGTGGTGAGGGTAGGTAACAACATCTCCACCCCGCTGATCCTCAACACTGGGGCCCCACAAGGGTGCGTTCTGAGCCCTCTCCTGTACTCCCTGTTCATCCACGACTGCATGGCCACTCACGCCTCCAACTCAATCATCAAGTTTGCGGACGACACAACAGTGGTAGGCTTGATTGCCAACAACGACGAGACGGCCTACAGGGAGGAGGTGAGGGCCCTCGGAGTGTGGTGTCAGGAAAATAACCTCACACTCAACGTCAACAAAACTAAGGAGATGATTGTGGACTTCAGGAAACAGCAAAGGGAACACCCCCCTATCCACATCGATGGAACAGTAGTGGAGAGGGTAGTAAGTTTTAAGTTCCTCGGCGTACACATCACAGACAAACTGAATTGGTCCACCCACACAGACAGCATCGTGAAGAAGGCGCAGCAGCGCCTCTTCAACCTCAGGAGGCTGAAGAAATTCGGCTTGTCACCAAAAGCACTCATAAACTTCTACAGATGCACAATCGAGAGCATCCTGTCGGGCTGTATCACCGCCTGGTACGGCAACTGCTCCGCCCACAACCGTAAGGCTCTCCAGAGGGTAGTGAGGTCTGCCCAACGCATCACCGGGGGCAAACTATCTGCCCTCCAGGACACCTACACCACCCGATGTCACAGGAAGGCCATAAAGATCATCAAGGACAACAACCACCCGAGCCACTGCCTGTTCACCCCGCTATCATCCAGAAGGCGAGGTCAGTACAGGTGCATCAAAGCTGGGACCGAGAGACTGAAAAACAGCTTCTATCTCAAGGCCATCAGACTGTTAAACAGCCACCACTAACATTGAGTGGCTGCTGCCAACACACTGACTCAACTCCAGCCACTTTAATAATAGGAATTGATGGGAATTGATGTAAAATATATCACTAGCCACTTTAAACAATGCTACTTAATATAATGTTTACATACCCTACATTATTTATCTCATATGTATACGTATATACTGTACTCTATATCATCTACTGCATCTTTATGTAATACATGTATCACTAGCCACTTTAAACTATGCCACTTTGTTTACATACTCATCTCATATGTATATACTGTACTCGATACCATCTACTGCATCTTGCCTATGCCGCTCTGTACCATCACTCATTCATATATCTTTATGTACATATTCTTTATCCCTTTACACTTGTGTGTATAAGGTAGTAGTTTTGGAATTGTTAGCTAGATTACTCGTTGGTTATTACTGCATTGTCGGAACTAGAAGCACAAGCATTTCGCTACACTCGCATTAACATCTGCTAACCATGTGTATGTGACAAATAAAATTTGATTTGAGATTTGATTTGATTTGTGTTATGCGTTGGAATGCACAGTGTCTCCAATGCGCATTTCTAGCCCGGTGCGCTCTATTCCAGCTCCTCGCATTTGCTAGAATGGGCATCCAGCCAGGAATTAGGGTGCCGGCTCAGCGCTCCTGGTCTCCAGTATACCTCCATGGACCAGGATATCCTGCGCCGGCTTTACGTACTGTGAGTCTGCACAGCCCTGTGCGTCCTGTGCCAGCGCCCTGCATTTGCAGGGCAAGCATAAACATCCAGCCAGGACGGGTTGTGTCAGCTCTACACTCCAGACCTCCAGTACGCCTCCACAGCCCAGTACTTCCTGTGCCTGCTCCCCGCACTTGCCCTGAGGTGCGTATCCCCAGCCCAGTACCACCAGTGCCAACACCACGCACCAGGCTTCCTGTGCGTCTCCAGAGCCCTGTACGCCCTGTACCTCCTCCCCGCACTTGCCACGAGGTGCGTGTCTCCAGCCCGGTACCACCAGTGCCGGCACCATGCACCAGGCCTATAGTGTGCCTCGGCAGTCCAGTACGACCTGTTCCTCCTTCCTGCACTCGCTATGAGGTGCGTGTCCCCAGCCCGCTACCACCAGTGCTGGCACCACGCACCAGGCCTACAGTGCGCCTCGCCAGTCCAGAGCGTCCGGCAACAGTACCCAGTCCAGAGCGTCAGGCAACAGTACCCAGTCCAGAGCGTCAGGCGACAGCACCCAGTCCAGAGCGTCCGGCGACAGTACCCAGTCCAGAGCGTCCGGCAACAGTATCCAGTCCAGAGCGTCAGGCAACAGTACCCAGTCCAGAGCGTCAGGCGACAGCACCCAGTCCAGAGCGTCAGGCAACAGTACCCAGTCCAGAGCGTCAGGCGACAGTACCCAGTCCAGAGCGTCCGGCAACAGTACCCAGTCCAGAGCATCCGGCGACAGCACCCAGTCCAGAGCGTCAGGCAACAGTACCCAGTCCAGAGCGTCAGGCGACAGTACCCAGTCCAGAGCGTCCAGCAACAGCACCCAGTCCAGAGCGTCAGGCAACAGTACCCAGTCCAGAGCGTCCGGCGACAGTACCCAGTCCAGAGCGTCCGGCGACAGTACCCAGTCCAGAGCGTCCAGCAACAGTACCCAGTCCAGAGCGTCCAGCAACAGTCCAGCAACAGCACCCAGTCCAGAGCGTCCAGCAACAGCACCCAGTCCAGAGCGTCCAGCAACAGTACCCAGTCCAGAGCGTCCGGCAACAGTACCCAGTCCAGAGCGTCAGGCAACAGTACCCAGTCCAGAGCGTCCAGCAACAGTACCCAGTCCAGAGCGTCAGGCAACAGTACCCAGTCCAGACCGTCCGGCAACAGTACCCAGTCCAGAGCGTCCGGCGACAGTACCCAGTCCAGAGCGTCCAGCAACAGCACCCAGTCCAGAGCGTCCAGCAACAGCACCCAGTCCAGAGCGTCCAGCAACAGTACCCAGTCCAGAGCGTCCGGCAACAGTACCCAGTCCAGAGCATCAGGCAACAGTACCCAGTCCAGAGCGTCCAGCAACAGTACCCAGTCCAGAGCGTCCAGCAACAGTACCCAGTCCAGAGCGTCCAGCAACAGTACCCAGTCCAGAGCGTCAGGCAACAGTACCCAGTCCAGAGCGTCCGGCGACAGTACCCAGTCCAGAGCGTCCGGCGACAGGGCCGCAGACCGGAACCTCCTATGACGGGCCGCAGACCGGAACGTCCTACGACGGGCCGCAGTCCGGAACCGCCAGAGTCTCCCTCCAGTCCGGATCCGCCAGAGTCTCCCTCCAGTCCGGATCCGCCAGAGTCTCCCTCCAGTCCGGATCCGCCATAGTCTCCCTCCAGTCCGGATCCGCCAGAGTCTCCCTCCAGTCCGGATCCGCCAGAATCTCCCTCCAATCCAGAGGCACCACTCACTCCAGACTCGACCATCAGTCCAGTGGCGTCCTATAGTCCGTGGTCGGCGGTGAGGGTTCCCGCTCCAGAGATATTAAGTAAGTGTGACGAGTCATAAGTGGAGCGGGGTCCACGTCCCGAGCCAGAACTGCCACCTCGGAGTTATGCCCACCCAGACCCTCCCATATAGGCTTAGGTGTGCGGCCGGGAGTTCGTTTTGTTGTTTTGTAAGTTTGTTTAAGTGTTCTTCCTCTTCCTTAAAGAAGATGTATTCAAATTACGCAGCGCCTTGGTCTCCTCCATTCAACGAATGTGACAATTTGTTTGTTTAGGATTCCTGGAAATGTAAATAGTTTGTATGTATGCTTGTTTGCATGTGACTATCCCTATTTTGTTTGTTGATATTTGTTAATAAAACAAAAAATATATATATATATTTATTTTTAAACACGGTCGTCTCGCGTCGAACTGCGCATGTGCAAGCCATCAAATCAAAGGCACTCCTTCAATATGAAGTCGTTTTTGACAAAAATTAAAAAGTGTCAGTTTGCGTAATAACAAGTTCAACTACTTAAAGCTACAATATGTCATTTTTTGGCAACCGGATCAAATTGACATAGAATTTAGTGTTATAGATCTGTCATTCTCATCTAAAGAAAGTTTAAGAAAAAGTACATATGTTCTATGTGCGCTATTTCTTTGCTTCCCGGTCTTAAGTTTCATTTTTGAGTCTTTTACTTTCGGTTTTGTACACAAGCTTCAAACATCTGAAAATACCATATTGTTGGTTGTGGAAAAGATATTAGATATTAGATATTAGGTACAATGATTCTCCACACTATAATTGCTTGTTTTGTCACAAACTGAAATTAGGCGAGCTATTAGAATTTTAGCAAACATAGTGCATCTTTAAGACATTGGCTCGAATCTAGGTTGTGCTTTTCGATTTCAATAAAATTAACAACTAAAGGAAGAATTTGTCACTTCTCTCATTGACTTCTCAAACCCCACGCCTAGTCTGTTTGGTTTGTTTCTCAAGCGTTTCCGGAAGTTTACGATATTGTGGGTCTGGGTTTAGAAACTCTGTGCTTGTATTTTCTTTTTAACCTAGACTGCTAGTCTAGGTAAGAAAATACAAAGATTAAGGCATCGTAATAATTCCATGCAGAAACATTTGAAAAGAAAAATTCATGGGATCAGCGCCATTGCTAACTAGCAACACTGTGTCACGTTCTGACCATAGTTCTTTTGTGTTTTCTTTGTTTTAGTGTTGGTCAGGACGTGAGCTGAGTGGGCATTCTATGTTGTGTGTCTAGTTTGTCTATTTCTATGTTTGGCCTGATATGGTTCTCAATCAGAGGCAGGTGTTAGTCATTGTCTCTGATTGGGAACCATATTTAGGTAGCCTGTTTTGTGTTGGGTTTTGTGGGTGGTTGTCTTCTGTCTTTGTGTTTATGCACCAGATAGGACTGTTTCGGTTTTTTCACATTTGTTATTTTGTAGTGTTCACGTTTATTGTCCTTATTAAACATGTTGAACACTAACCACGCTGCATTTTGGTCCTCCTCTCCTTCAACGGAAGAAAACCGTTACAGAACCACCCACCAACCAAGGACCAAGCGGCGTGGTAACAGGCAGCAGCAGCAGGAGAGGCAGCGATGTCAGGACTCCTGGAAATGGGAGGACGTTTTGAACGGCAAGGGTTGCTACACATGGGAGGAGATCCTGGCTGGAAGGGATCGCCTCCCATGGGAACAGGTGGAGGCAGCTAGGAGTGCGGAGGCAGCCGGAGAGAGGAGCCAGCGATATGAGGGAACACGGCTGGCAAGGAAGCCCGAGAGACAGTCCCAAAAATGTATTGGGGGGGCACACAGGGAGTGTGGCGAAGCCAGGTAGGAGACCTGCACCAACTTCCTGTGCTTACCGGAGAGCGAGAGAGACCGGGCAGGCATCGTGTTATGCTGTGGAGCGCACCGTGTCCCCAGTGCGGGTGCATAGCCCAGGGCGGTACATACCAGCTCCTCGTATCGGCCGGGCTAGAGTGGGCATCGAGCCAGGTGCCATGAAGCCGGCTCTACGCATCTGGTCTCCAGTGCGTCTCCTTGGGCCGGCATACATGGCACCAGCCTTACGCGTGGTGTACCCGGTTCGCCAGCACAGCCCAGTGCGGGCTATTCCACCTCGCCGCACTGGCAGGGCGACTGGGAGCATTCAACCAGGTAAGGTTGGGCAGGCTCGGTGCTCAAGAGCTCCAGTGCGCCTGCACGATCCGGTCTATCTAGTACCACCTCCACGCACCAGCCCTCCGGTGGCAGCCCCCCGCACCAGGCTGTCTCTCCGTCTCATCCCTACGGGTGCTCCCGCCTGTCCGGAGCTGCTAGAGTCTCCCACCTGTCCAGAGCTGCTAGAGTGGTGGTAAATTCCCACTTCCTGCTTGGTTACAAACGCAGCATTAACCCATCGGTTTCTAAACACCACGAGTCACCGCGGGTTTCCAAACACAGCGAATAAACAGCTATTCTTGCATCTGTGTAGGAACAGTATATGATAGTTATGATAGCCTATGTCTGGGTCATTTGTGAATATGATTATAGATGTCCTGTATATACTGTATTAAGATGGGATGTATACAGGCTATAGTAGACATGTCTTTACCCCTCTGTAGAATTCCAGTGCAGGCTGTAGGAGGTGGGGATCTGTGGGTTCTGTCCTGGATCCCAGAAACAGTGGATATCTGCCTGTCGTCCCTCCGTATAGGGAATGTGACACTGGGGAGCGGAGGGAGGAGATGGAGGGCCTGCAGAGAGTGAGGGAGACAATGAGGAGGGAGGTAGAAGTGCATTTCAAGTGATAGAGAAAAAGAGACAGGCAAAAAGAGACAAATCCAATCAAAGTTTATTTGTCATGTACACAGTTTTGCAGATGTTATCACAGATGTAGCAAAATTCTTAAGTTTCTATCTCCAACAATGCAACAATATCTAGCAGTACAATAATAATACACACATAATCCAAAAGCTAAAAAATGTAGACATATCAGAACGAGCAATGTCAGAGTCCGGAGTATAAATAATATATATATGAATGTGATGGTGTGAATAGACAGTATGTACAGTATGTAAATAGAAAAGGTCTGTACAGCAGTAGTTTTGTATTTTTATTTTATTTCACCTTTATTTAACCAGGTAGGCCAGTTGAGAACAAGTTCTCATTTACAACTGCGACCTGGCCAAGATAAAGCAAAGCAGTGCGACACAAACAACAACACAGAGTTATACATGGAATAAACAAACATACAGTCAATAACACAATAGAGAAAAAAGTCTATATACAATGTGTGCAAATGAGGTAAGATAAGGGAGGTCAGGCAATAAATAGGCCATAGTGGCAAAATAATTACAATTTAGCAATTAAACACTGGAGTGATAGATGTGCAGAATATGAATGTGTAAGTGGGGTGCAAAGGAGCAAAAAAATAAATAACAGTATGGGGATGAGGTAGTTAGGTAGGATGGGCTATTTACAGATGGGTTATGTACAGGTGCAGTGATCTGTGAACTGCTCTGACAGCTGCTGCTTAAAGTTAGTGAGGGAGATATATGCCATTCAGTGATTTTTGCAATTCATTCCAGTCATTGTCAGTAGAGAACTGGAAGGAATAGTTATATAGGATGAGCCATGACTAGAATACAGTATATAAATATAAAGTGGGTAAACATTTTTACAGTGGCCTCCCGAGTGTCGCAGCGGTCTAAGGCACTGCCGTGCTTGAGGCGTCATAAACAGATCCAGGTTCGATCCCGTGCTGTGTCGCAGCTGGCCGTGACGGTGAACAATTGCTCCAGCGTCGTCCGGGTTAGGGGAGGGTTTGGCCGGCCGGGATGCCATTGTCCAATCGCGCTCTAGAGACTCCTGTGGTGGGCCGGGCGCATGCACGCTGACACGGTCGCCTGTTGTACTGTGTTTCCTCTGACACATTGGTGCGGCTGGCTTCCAGGATAATAGAGCAGTGTGTCAAGAAGCAGTGTGGCTTGGCAGGTTTGTGTTTCAGAGGACGCATGGCTCTCGACCTTCGCCTCTCCCGAGTCCGTACGGACGTTGCAGCGATGGGACAAGACTGTAACTACCAACTGGGGAGAAAAAGGGGTAAAACATTTTTTATAATAATAACATTATTAAAGTGGCCAGTGTTCAATGACTCTATGTACATAGGGCAGCAGTTTCTAAGGTGCAAGGTAGAGTATCGGGTGGTAGCCGGCTAGTGACAGTGTCTAAGGTTCAGGGCAGGGAACTGGGAGGAGGCCGGCTAGTGATGACTGTTTAACAGTTCGAGATGGCCTGGAGAAGCTGTTTATCAGTCTCTCGGTCCAGGCTTTGATGTGCCTGTACTGTCTCCGCCTTCTAAATGGTAGAGAGGTGAACAGGCCATAGTTCGGTGACTGAGGTCCTTGATGAGCTTCTTAGCCTTCCTGTGACACCGGTGCTCTAGATGTCCTGGAGGGCATGATGTGTTGATGTGATGTGTTGGGCTAACTGCACCACCCTCTGGAGAGCCCTGCGGTTGAGGGTGGTGCAGTTGCCGTACCAGACGGTGATACAGAACACTTAGGTGGTGCATCTGCAGAAGTTTGTGAGGGTCTTAGGGGCCAAGCTGAATTTCTTCAGCCTCCTGAGGTTGAAGAGGCGTTGTTGACCATTTCAGGTCCTAAATGATTTGCACGCTGGGGAACTTGAAGCTTTTGATCCTCTCCACTGCAACCCTGTCAATGTGGATGGGGGCGTGCTCTCTCCTCTATTCTTCGTTTTGTTGACGTTGAGGGAGAGGTTATTTTCCTGGCACCACTCCACCAGGGCCCTCACCTCCTCCCTGTAGGCTGTCTCGTCGTTGTTGGTAATCAGGCCTACCACTGTTGTGGTGTCTGCAAACTTGATGATTGAGTTGGAGACATGCGTGGCGGTTTCACATAAACAGATAGTGAGAGAGAAAGAGAGAAATAAAATCCAGATGACATTCACCTTTAAAGGAACTGTGCCAGTTTAGCGTTCCTTCTGTTGTTATTGGCATCCTCTTTACCCTAGACCCCCCTCACACACACACAACGTTGAAACCACAAGCACACAATGAGAGCGTTTCAAGGAACATGAAGCCCAAACAGGAAATGATAACAAGACAGAGATCTTGCGAGGTGGTGACACCCTTCCTCTCTCAGAGTTCCTCTCCTCTTCTAGTATCAGTATGAAACATAAAATAATAACCACACACCAAGGGTTGTGTTCATTAGGCAGCAAACAGACGAAAAACGTCTGAAACAGGGAGGAACTACCTGGACTTGTCCAATAAGAAACACTCATAAACGTTTTCCATTTCAAAAAGTGTACCATTGCCTACTATAATGAACACAACACAAGGTCCATAGCATATGTGATATGACTAACAGGGTGGTGATTAGGAACCATTTACCTCTTGGTCCCCTACGCATTAATTAAGACTGATACTGATATGATCTCTATGGAAGGTTGTGTTGAATAAAATGAAGGAAATGGGGATGCATAAAGTCTAGCAGATGTTATAGCGGGTGCAGAGAAATGCTTGTGTTACATTGCATGTCAGAGCAAAAACCAAGCCATAAGGTTAAGGAATTGTCCTTAGAGCTCCGATTGTGTCGAAGCACAGATCTGGGGAAGGGTACCAACACATTTCTGCAGCATTGAAGGTCCCCAAGAACACAGTGGCCTCCATCATTCTTAAATGGAAGAAGTTTGGAACCACCAAGACACTTCCTAGAGCTGGCAGCCCGGCCAAACTGAGCAATCAGGGGAGAAGGGCCTTGGTCAGGGAGGTGACCAAGAATCCGATGGTCACTCTGACAGAGCTCCAGAGTTCCTCTGTGAAGATGGGAGAAACTTCCAGGAGGACAACCGTCTCTGCAGCACTCCACCAATCAGGCCTTTATGGTAGAGTGGCCAGACGGAAGTCACTCCTCAGTAAAAGGCACATGACAGCTCTCTTGGAGTTTGCCAAAAGGCACCTAAAGGACTCTCAGACCATGAGAAACAGGATTCTCCGATCTGATGAAACTAAGATTTAGTTCTTTGGCCTGAATGCCAAGCGTCTGGAGGAAACCTGGCACCATCCCTACTGTGAAGCATGGTGGTGGCAGCATCATGCTGTCGAGATGTTTTTCAGCGGCAGGGACTGGAAGACTAGTCAGGATCGAGGGAAAGATGAATAGAGCAAAGTATTCATCCTTGATGAAAAACCTGCTCCAGAGCACTTGGGACCTCAAACTGGGGCAAAGGTTCACCTTCCAACAGGACAACGACCCTAAGCACACAGCCAAGACAACGCAGGAGTTGCTTCGGGACAAGTCTATGAATGTCCTTGAGTGGCCCAGCCAGAGCCCGGACTTGAACCCGATCGAACATCTCTGGAGAGACCTGAAAATAGCTGTGCAGCAACGCTCCCCATCCAACCTGACAGAGCTTGAGAGGATCTGCAGAGAAGAATGGGAGAAACTCCCCAAATACAGGTGTGCCACGCTTGTAGCGTCATACCCAAGAAAAGTCAAGGCTCTAATCACTTTCAAAGGTCCTTCAACAAAGTACTGAGTAAAGGGTCTGAATACTTATGTAAATGTTATATTTCAGTTCTGATATTTTTATGGGGTATTGTGTGTAGATTAATGAGGGAAAAAACGAATTGAATACATTTTAGAATAAGGCTGTAACTTAACAAAAATGTAGAAAATGTCAAGGGGTCTGAATAATTTCCAAATGCACTGTAAATACACAGTATGTTTAAACAGTACAACAAAAATGCAATGTACAGTAGTAGATATATTAAAATGAGATATGTGAAGAATACAGTACATGAATACACAGTGTGAAAAACAGTATAAAAGATACGGTCCAGTGTTTAATAATAAGAATGAACTAATAACATAGACAGACAATCAGATCAAACATATAGATCAGCATTACGGTTTAGTCCATCTGAATTATTTGAAGAAACCCCAGAGCTGATCAGTGAATGGTGGATCTGAGGGTGTGTCAAATAGAGATTATAAATAGTCACAAGGAGAATTTCCTGGTCACATGACTTTACCAGGAAAAAGATCTGGGATCAGTCCAGTGTGAAGGACTCACCTGGTTGAGGTAAGCAGGTGTGTAGTAGGAGCAGCAGGATCAGCAGGAGGCATGGGACTCTGGGCCATGCCATTACTCACACCACTATCCTATAAGCACCTATGGAAAACACACACACACCAAATGAGTGGTGAATGGCAGGTGTATGAATGTTTCAGAATTCTCACACACACAGATGCGGACACACACGCACAGACAAAACTTTTACACACACACACACACACACACACACACATCCGTAAAGGTCCAATGCAGCCAGATTTAATATCAAAATCAAATAATTTCTGGGTAACAAATAAAAAGTACCATACTGTGATTGTTTTCAATTAAAACGATCAACAACAGCAGCATAGCTTCTTAGCAAAGAGCGATTTACAAAGCAAGAATTTTGCTAGGACTGTCTGGGAGTGATCTGAGTAGGGAATGGAAAACTGAAAACTAGCTTTTATTGGCAGAGAGGTTTGAAACTCTCTTTCTTATTGGTCTATTAACTCATTTAACGCCAGGTGATGTCACCAGGCAGGCCAAATCTCCATCCCACCAAAACAGACTGAAATGTCAGGTGGCCTTTTCAAACAGCTAAAATGGCACTAAAATGGCATTATCATAATTTTCCCAATTTCACAGTATTATTCCAACCTCATAGTGTGGAAATATACTTAAAACACAGGAGCATAACTGCACTGGGCCTTTAGTCCTTAATTGAAACAATAACAAAGTGGTCAACCGCCTCTGTTTTGGTAAAAAGATGAGGGATGGGCCTGGAGAAATGTAACCACTCTCAAATTCATAGACAGGGCTATGGATGCAAGGACTGACCATGCATGATATCAACATTACAGTTTTAACCATGCTTTGAGGCTAGACAGGGTTTGTTTACATGTACATTGTTTACAAACATTGGAGTAAAACAAGACTGATCTTTGGTGATAGGTGTTGTTCACACAGTAACGTGCAAACCTTTTCAGTGTTACAGCCAATGATTTATATATACACTAGATGACTGCTAGGGGGCGATATGTTGAAGCCAATGTGCCTCCAGCTTGGCACTCCCTCCCTTACTGTTGTAAAGAATACTTTGGAAGCCATAAAAATGTATGTGTTAATGTCAACATTCGTTTTTGCCACATGTATTCTATTATAGACTCCTTAGCTGACAAGGGAAAAATCTGTTGTTCTGCCCCTAAACAAGGCAGTTAACCTACTGTTCCCCGGTAGGCCGTCATTGAAAATAGGAATTTGTTGTTAACTGACTTGCCTAGTAAAATAATACATACTTTAAAATGATATTATGTGTGCTTAACATAAACATTGGAAATATATACAAATGTTTTCCTTAAAGTACCATTTTTAGATGACTAATGTTACTGACCCACTACAACAACACAAATTACACAAATTACATGTACTTTCGTCCTTGAAACATTTCATGGAAATACTGTAGAATTTCATTCATTCCTATTGATTGATGTTCCTACCATTGAGTGGCTTCACTCAGTGGCCAATACGTAACAATCAGCAATCCAGGGTTTATTATATACATCATTGGTTACATATCTGTCACTGTCTTCGCCACTGACATATCTGCCACTCTGTGTATTGTGTAGCCTACATACATGTTTTTAAGCCAAAAGCACAGGATGATAAAAGCATCTGGTTTCTATTAACCATTGTTGTCATGTTATGATGCAAATTAACTTGCCATAGCCATAAGTATAGAGATGAGAGTGAACATTCAAAGTCTTGTATCATTTCAAGTCTAAAAATGTTATACTGGTAGGCCTAATGATCTATAAGATTTCGGCAAACTGTAAGTTAAGTTGAAAAATAAGTGGTTCGAAAAATAAGAGCTATTACCTAGTCGTCAAGAAAGACTTCAAAATAACGGAACTTCCATCTTTCGCCAGCATTCTATTGTACATTGAATAAATGTTTGCGATGTTTACGTGCGCAGAAGTATGGGAGCTTTTCGAGACACACTGACCGTATTTCATTCCAAAGCGATGCTTCCTCCTTTGCCTCCTCGCTCACTCCCTTTCACCGAAATGATCAGGCTGAATAGGTGAAAGCAATACGGCAGAAACTAGATTGGATGTGTGTGGAGACCTAACTATTTCTCACACATCCAACTTGTCTATGATCCGCAAAGCGGAGTGTAATGAGCCCGGAAGAGGTATGGACACATTTCTAAAAAGCTCTGTGATCTGTCTATGACCCGCCTACTATGACCCGCCTAAATTGCCTTTGGCAGGGATCCTCTATTGCATCAATTTTAACCCTACATTATAATGGTGTTTTCACATATAGTCAGTCCTCTTTAAAATAACTGATTTCAGTCCTCTTTAAAGTGAACTCTGGGGTAAAAAAGAAGCTAAATATCTCAGTTGTCTTTGTTTTCACACTGCGCTTTCCTTTGTATGAGAAACTCTTTTGTCAGTTCACTTCACCTATTTTGTGGCCGAATCCGTTCTGCATTCACATTTCTATGTTTAGAAGGGAACCAATATCTTTTTCCAACATTCACTTAATGCACTGTGGGTTTTTCAAAGTGCAGGCGGAGCCATTCAATCAGAAGGTGTTATCAGACAGCTAGATATACCTTATACCTACTTACATTTTGGAAGCTAATAGATTGCATTTAGTGAAAAGATGAGAGATAGTAATTGTAATCAGAATATAATTTTAACATGAAAATAGTATTGGTAACATAATAAATAGTAGAAGAATAACAACAGACTAAATGATGCTGTAATTTATGTAGGCCACTGCCACTTCCAGATTGGATGCGTTTTGTTCAGTTCCCTTATGGGCTCTTTTGAGGGGTCAAGTGTGTTTTATTCCTGTGGGATTGTACTCCATTTGAATGAGTAATTTTATTCAAAACGCAATATTTTTGTGCAGTAGAATTAAAAATTCCTTTACACATGTCATAGGCCAACTCCATTATGTCCTATGGCCCTCTGTTTTCCTATGTCATGATTCTGGCATTGGCCGTATCTGTGGCTGGTGGGAAAACATACCAAAAGTCAGAATGTTAAGCAAATCAAATCTTTATTAAAACCTTTATAACAGGTTCATAATCCAAAATTAAACAGATTTGACAGAATTAAAAATAAAAATAAGTGAACATGTGAATGACGACAGTAAGACAAAAAGTAGGAAGGATCCAAAAACAGCAATGGAGAAAGTGGCCTGGAAACCACATTTCATCACAGGTAGCCAAATTCCACACGTATAGAGAGAGACAGGAAGATATCGGTATTCAGTCCCAGTCGGTAATGACATAATAATAAGGAATTCCCCTAGACCACGCCCATAAATTGGGGAAAACCCGCTGAAATTCCGACCAATGGTTCGCAATGGTCCCACGTTGGGAAATAGAGCCTGGGAGAAGAGCCCTGTGGCTTCAGGCTATTCGGTGTGGGAAATGTGGGGACGCGGTGTCCAAGTAGGCTATACGTAGGTATGTGTGTGGAAAACATTTCATCACAGTTAACACATTTAACTTGCTCATACTGTCCGTTGGATAGTAGCTGGATAGTCAGTAGCTGGATAGTCAGATTGTTTGTGTTGTTGGTCTTGGCTAGCTTAATGTTCCGGTCAGTAACTCAAGTTGCTGCTAGCATTGTCATGGAAAAGGGCATAATAAGGGAAGCCCTACAATATTACGTTTTTCTAAGTAGTGAGAACGCTATGGAGAAGCAATATTGAAAAGTCATCTTTAGATATGTTGTACTTTTCGTAAATGGAGTTTTGTAATTGACTAAAACAAGCAGACAATAAGAAAATTGCATTTGAAAAAGATAACGTTTTTGCTGTGAGCCAATGTGGAAACCTAGGTAAACACAAGTTGTTTTACAGGCAGGTAGGGTCATGACGTTCAATCTAATACCGACTGGGTTTATATGGAGAATACGGTTATATTCTCCCTGCACAGTTAACATGATACTTTAACTCGGAAACACTCTGGAGAGCAGTTAGAAAAACCGAGAGAGAGAGATATGAGAAAATACCAGGTATGTGTAGGGCTATGTGTGTGCATGGGAGGATAGAGAATGGGGTGGATTCTCAGCAAAGGGAGCTGATGTCTCCCTTGCTGCAGCCCCACTTGCAGCAGGCGTTGGACAGGCCCACCACCACATCACGGCCCTTTCGGTCTGACATACGGAGAGCCTCCAGTATCTCCTCTGAGATGAGGGAGCGGGCTGGCCTGCTGATGAACACCCCACCCTCCTGGACATGCTGGAAGGGACCCTCTGGGACCTGGGAGTCTGAGTTCCAGCCTTCAGACGAGTCCTCGTCATGGGAGCTGAAAGGGTCCTGAGGGAAGTCTCCTGAAATGCAGTTTATAGTAGGAGTGTTGAAATGTGATATTGACTCTCAGTGCTGCTCAATTTATACATTCAAAAGTCAAAGATTACTGTGTTTCTATTTCAAATAAAATGTTATTTGTAAAGTGCCAAATACAAGTACAAAATAGATAAGTAAAAAAAAATGTAATAAAAGTAACAAGTAATTAAAGAGCAGCAGTAAAATAACCCTAGCGAGGCTATATACAGGGGGTACCGGTACAGAGTCAATGTGAGTAGCAGTAGCGTAAAAAGGGGGGGCAATGCAAAAAGTCCGGGTAGCCCTTTGATTAGCTGTTCAGGAGGCTTATGGCTTGGAGGTAGAAGCTGCTTAGAAGCCTTTTGGACCTAGACTTGGTGCTCCGGTACCGACTGACACTCGGTAGCAGAAAGAACAGTCTATGACTAGGGTGGCTGGAGTCTTTGAGACATTTTTGAGCCTTCCTCTGACACCACCTGGTATAGAGGTCTCGGATGGCAGGAAGTTTGACCCCAGTGATGTACTGTGTCGTACACACTACCCTCTGCAGTGCCTTGTGGTCGGAGGCCGAGCAGTTGCCATACCAGGCAGTGATGCAACCAGTAGGATGCTCTCGATGGGGCAGCTGTAGCACTTTTTGAGGATCTGAGGACCCATGTCAAATACTTTCAGTCTCCTGAGAGGGAATAGGCTTTGTCGTGCCCTCTTCACTACTGTCTTGATGTGTTTGGACCAATGCACAATACATTTAAATGAAAAAAATGTAATCGACTGGGTGGACGTAATCGACTGGGCGGATTTAATACATTCCAATGGACAAAGCCAGTGGTGCAAAAAAAGCCTTTCCCTTTACTCAACAAACCATAAATCACTGATATATTGAATCAGCTGCATTACTGCTTGGCTAGAATCAAAATGTGCACAATTTAGAAACACAATGACCCAATAAAAGGCTTGTCTAGCCGGCATGCCTCACCTGCACTCCCAAGTGACCGTCTCCAGCGAGATCCTCCACAGGTGAAGATGACCGCCCGGATGAACTCCCGGCCACATAGCTTCACTCCATATGTGGGGCGCTCCATCCCCTGCACCCCAGCCACTAACAAACACACAGCTAATACCAGTGGTTTCCACATCATGTCCCAGGAGGTAAATGAATGAGTGAGCAAAAAAGGAGGAGAGAGAATAGATTCTTCAATGGTAGACTGGGCTGTTTGGAGCAGGTGTTTTTCTCTGTCTCTCTGTGGTCGCGAGTGTTGTGTGACTTCCCCAATGACCTGGTATTGGTTTATAAAGGGGTCCTCAGCCATACAAGGTAGACATGGAACTTGCACATGCACACCCTCCCAACCAGGACAGTCATAGATAGGAGAGAGAGATAGACCCAGAGACCTTTATGGAGACAAAGCACTGACCAAAGGTGGCATAATTAGCCAATACTGCTCAAACGCGACGATGATGTCAGAGTAGTTTGTAATCTGATTACAGGAAAAAGTAATTTTCTGGATGTCAAACCCACGTTTCATTTGAATCCTCACCTACACATTTTTTGTGGTCATCACCCACCTCAAACTCACTTGATCACCAGACATTTCTGCTCAAAGCAAGTGTTAATGTGCAGAGCCACGGTGTAGTGGTAACACTCCCTAACACATGTTACATACAAATCCCATCCGGAGACCAGGGTTCAATACCTGTGTCCATCCTTCCCACTGTTTCTCCCTCTTGTCTATTATAAGTGTCAAAACACTTTAAAAATACATATTTAAACTTGATCAAATCTTCTACAGAGGTACAGTAGGAATGTTGGGTATGATGACACAGTTCAGAAGTGTGATGCCACCGTGTCAAAATGTCAGTATCAAGAACATGTTTTCTCAAACACAAATACCCAGTTTAGAACATACAGTATACTACAAATGTACATATGTGCTACATTTCAGTAGTGGAAGATCCAGCCTACCGACGGAGGAGGAGCTGTGACTGTGGACGACGACGAGGTGCCCGTTGAGGTGTTCCATGGCCTGTCTGTCAGATGTCTCTACATCTATGCTCCCTCCTCTCAAGATACTACCTTTCTGAACTGCCTATCATCTAAAGTTGACCATCGCCAACATACTGACAGATCCCTACCTTTGTTTTGTTAAATAGTTTCTGGTTACATTTTGTTTTCAAAGTGACTTTGAGATTCTGCTTGTAATGAAAAGCACAAAATAAAATACATATTTTTATTATTATATAGAACTTACTTTCAAGTAGAACTTAAACTCTTCTCCTATACCACTTCACACCTTTTCAGCGCTGATTCTGTAACCACAGCTGCTCTGATTATTCTCCCATGACTTGCTTCTCCCCTCATATTTCTCCATCTCTCTCTCTCTGAAAAAAGAGGGATGAAGTCACAGGTGGGGGGTTCACACAGCAAGGAGTAGGGCAATGAGGCAAAGCGGGTGACATTTTCAAAGGCAGATAACATGGAAGTCATCATCTGAGTCAAACAAAGGCTGGGACCCTATCTGTGTCAACGCATAGGTAAAGGTCTCCCGTTTCAGAATTGACAATGGATTTGTGAATTTGTAATTAATAGGTTGATAACAATGCGAACAACATGGTATTTCAGGGGGACGTTGGAGACTCATTTGCACATTGTCTAGTGGTGAGTGACCAGGTGAGCAGGTTAAGAGAGCGACATTGATGGCGACTGAATGTGTTGCTTTTTGAATAATTTGTTTGTTGCCAGTATGTAGACTGTCTGTATACGTGTGTGTATCGCGGTTTTGTCTCACCAGGGGTGATGGTCAGATTCGTGTTACAACGAGGAATGAGCGTTACACCGAGGCCTGTGCTCTGGAGCAGGATCGATTTGGAGGTGGAGGGTCCGTCATGGTCTGGGGCGGTGTGTCACAGCATCATCGACTGAGCTTGTTGTCATTGCAGGCAATCTCAACGCTGTGCGTTACGGGGAAGACATCCTCCTCTCTCATGTGGTACTCTTCCTGCAGGCTCATCCTGACATGACCCTCCAGCATGACAATGCCACCAGCCATACTGATCGTTCTGTGCGTGATTTCCTGCAAGACAGGAATGTCAGTGTTCTGCCATGGCCAGCGAAGAGCTCGGATCTCAATCCCATTGAGCACGTCTGGGACCTGTTGGATCGGAGGGCTAGGGCCATTCCCCCCAGAAATGTCCGGGAACTTGCAGGTGTCTTGGTTGAAGAGTGGGGTAACATCTCACAGCATGAACTGGCAAATCCGATGCAGTCCATGAGGAGGAAATGCACTGCAGTACTTAATGCAGCTGGTGGCCACACCAGATACTGACTTACTTTTGATTTTGACACCCCCTTTGTTCAGGGACACATATTCCATTTTTGTTAGTCACATGTCTGTGGAACTTGTTCAGTTGATGTCTCAGTTGTTGAATCTTGTTATGTTCATACAAATATTTACACATGTTAAGTTTGCTGAAAATAAACGCAGTTGACAGTGAGAGGACGTTTCTTGTTTTGCTGAGTTTATGTTTGTGTGTGTACAAGACATAACTACTGCAAAACAACCAACAAAAATTGGTCACAGTTCTTGCAGCTATGTTGGTTGCTGGGCCTGTACTTAGTCACTGGTAAGCTTTGAGGTGACTCCTATGGTAAGTACACCTACAGTTCATCCCTTGGCAGTGGTACTGTAGATTGCTTTATCACTGATCCCAACCGAGTCTCTCAGAGCATTCACAGTCAGCCCACTGACACACCTACACCTGTATCAGATCACAGCAAAATCCCAGTCTATTTGAAAAGCTCAATATTCAATCATGAGGCATCAAAGCCAAAGGGACTGCATAATACTAAGACATGCTATCGATGGAAGGAAAGTAGTGTAGAAACCAACCCCCCAAAATTGGGCAACAACAAATTCAATCCCTTTTAGAAAACGTTTCACTGAAATAGTTAAACTTGTTATTACAAAGCCTAAAGTATATTCAACCTTTCAGCAGCCTTATCAAATCTAAAAATGTCAAGCAGACAACCTAAGGAAATGAACAACAATGACAAATGGTTTGATGAAGAATGCAAAAACCTAAGAAAGAAATTAAGAAACCTATCCAACCAAAAACATAGACCCATGTATTTCACTGTTTCCCACGCCAATAAATCCCTTTACATTACATGTGTGAGAGAGAGCAGGAGAGAGAGAACAGAATCCATGTTAAACTACTCATTTTCATTCAGTGTTCATATACAGCGTTGTTGTTTTAGACAACTAAATTCACTGATCACTCATCTGCAATATAATAATTATGTCACTTTCACTTAACCTTATTGCTCTAAAAGAGCTTGCTACACTAGGTCTAGGCCTACACAATAATAAGGTTGCATGCTTGCAGACCAGGTGACATCGAGGTCGCATTGTCTAACTTAATGTTACATTTTATTTCAACATATATGATCAAATAAAACGGCGATCAAACTGAGATACAGTGTTACTACCAAATCACTAGTGGGTTGACATTAGAATAATCAAATTTCTATCCCGGATTTGGGATCCGCCTCCGTTGTTTAATTTCATGTTCAAACTGGACATGGGTTTCTCACAGATGTGAAGAAGTGCTTTGTATCGACAAATGATGTGGTACTACCACTTTAAAACATGTTGGGAGTTGTCTGCCAATCAGCGCGAATGAGGGGGAGGGAAGAAAGCGGGTGGGTAGCAACAGTTGCCCCGGTGAGGACGAAGCGCCATAGCCACGGTAGCCCTGGCGACAAGAACCCAGCAACGAGAATCAACAACAACAGCCTGAATCCTTGAAAAAAATAAAAACAAAAATACCGGTGGGAAATTCACTTGGAATCAGAGGTGAAACTCTAAACATATTAGATAGTTTACGTGTGCTTCTAACATTTCAAATGAAACATTATGTTGGATGCTGCTGTTTTTCTTTGCCTGTTTCAGTAGCCATTTATAGCAAACTGGTTGCCAACGTCTCTAGCTAGCTAACTTGCTTGTTGGCTCATCAATAGTGTCTCTTGAAACGCGGTGTCTGAGTACATTATGCCTGACATGACGCTTTAATACCAAGGCCGTTGTTATGGCGATGTCAAATGCACGATATGGGTACAAAATGGCGGGTGTTGTAGATACGCGAGACAAGCTAACGACCGTTAGCTAGCTCTGCTGTTGACATGCAGCTTGCTGACCAGCTCGAAGCTAATGTTAGCTAGCCAGGCTACGTGGAAAACCACAGTGGCATCTGTCAAATAATGTTCAAACTTTACCCATCTTATCAGCTTTAACGCAAAATGTCCTTCTGCCTGGCTGAGACAGAGGTTGACTCGTTAACCAACGTTAGCTAGCTAGTTGCTGCTAGCCAATCTCACTGCGAGCTGATAGTAGTAGCCTGGATAAAACAAATTAAAAAGCTAACTAAAGATGCATTGTAATTTGGTAAATAAGAAGAAATAGCCGGCCAGAGGTTTTAGTTCTCAAGCCAGTACGAGGGCAAGAAAGGTGGCACTGGGAAGTGAAGTCAAGCAAGCAATGTGAAGAGGGGCGTGTCAGTGAGGGGCGCGACTGACTATATTATGCAGATGTCAGTTACAGTGACAAGGACCTTGAAACATGGGGGGCATTTGCGTTAATTCCAAACAGTAACTCATTCACTTGGATAGCTAAACTGAATTTTGTCCAGTAATGTATATCTTCGTCTCATTTTGGCAACCGCAAAGGTCATATATAGTTATTTGCTGAGTATTGGCTACTCAATAAAACCCATACTATTGAATAGGCTAAAAAGGGGTGAAATGGTAGTATTCTTGAAAACATTTTTCTTCACATCTGTAAACCTGCTATACTGTTATAAATTCCACAGAGCAGTGTCTCTTCTGTATATGAGAGAGTGCGAGGGAGAGAAGGGTTTGGTACTTTAGGGAGAAATAGACATGTCAAAGCTAGAGGCTGGATATTCTATTCTAAAAGAGTGGCCTAAATTCTGTAGTTCGTCCAGACACCATGTTATTACCCCTTTAATAACCATGTAAATTACAAGTGAACTAAAAGTAAAAACAACACCAATGCTTTACGCAGTGTCAATAGACAAGCAGAATGGAGACTGGCTTCCCCACTTTACTCATGTTGCAGTCCCGTGAAGATCAGTTGGTGTGTTCGATTCCCACGAGGGACCAGTACAAAAAAAGTATTAAAATGAATGCACTCACTACTGTAAGGCGCTCTGGATATGAGTGTCTGCTAAATCACAAAAATGTAAATGTAAAAAGCCTTCTGGCCTGTAGCAGCAGCAGTCACATTAGAGATGACTGATCGCATTACAGGTAACGGGACACCAAATGCATGCCTTTCTTTCCCTTCAAGCCTTCACCTTCCCCACACCTCTTCTCTAGCTGTACCACTAACAGTCTTTGGAGGGGAAATCTCAGTCATAAGTGAATTGACTCATTAGGCCCAGACAGAATATGTGTAAAGAAGCAGAAGTTCCCCATGTGTATAGCAATTTCAATTATGGAATTAATTAGAGGCAGTGCTACAATACATTAATTACGGTGGTATAATTGTTTAAAATGTTTGTAAACGGTGTTTAAACTTCTCTGTCTGTATTCGGTCTCTAAATGTTTTCAATCACGAGCAGCACCATATCAACAAGTACATTTCAGAGTATGTGCAAATGCACATGGCGAATAAAGGTGATTCTGATTCTGAGACAGCGGTAAAAAGCCAGGTGCTGATAAGAAACCTCTCCTGCTGGGTTCCATCTGGCCTCACTGACTCAATCATTATCACGTTAAGGAACAGTCTGGATGATGATGATGATAGGGCCCCATTAAAGATAAAGCAACAATTTAACAATTACTATCTATAGCTACACTGAACAAAAATATATACACAACATGTAAAGTGTTGGTCCCATATTTATTGAGCTGAAATAAAAGATCCCAGAAATTTTCCATACACACAAAAAGCTTATTTCTCTCACCTTGTGCTGGGGACAATGAAAGGCCACCCTAAAATGGGCAGTTGAATCACACAACACAATGCCACAGATGTCTCATGTTTTGAGGGAGCGTGCAATTGGCATGCTGACTGCAGGAATGTCCACCAGAGCTGTTGCCAGAGAATTCAATGTTCATTTTTCTACCATAAGCTGATGAAACTGTGGGTTTGCACAACTGAAGAGTTTCTGCACAAACTGTCAGAAACAGTCTCGGGGAAGCTCATCTGCTTGCTCGTCATCCTCACCAGGGTCTTGACCTGACTGCAGTTCGACTTCGTAACCGACATGGGAAAATTCTCACCTTCGATGGCTACTGGCACGCTGGAGAAGTGTTCTCTTCATGGATGAATCCCGGTTTCAACTGTACTGGGCAGATGGCAGACTACGTGTATGGCATTGTGTGAGCGAGCGGTTTGCTGATGTCAAAGTTATGAACAGAGTGTCCCATAGTGGGGGTGGGGTTATGGTATGGACAGGCATAAGCTACGGACAACGAACACAATTGCATTTTATCAATGCCAATTTGAATGCACAGATATAATGTGAAGAGATCCTGAGGCCCATTGTCGTGCCATTCATCCGCTGCCATCAGCTCATGTTTCAGCATGATAATGCACAGCTCCATGTCACAAGGATCTGTACACAATTCCTGGAAGCTGAAAATGTCCCAGTGCTTCCATGACCTGCATACTCTCCATGCATGTCACCCATTGAGCATGTTTGGGATGCTCTGGGTTGATGTGTACTACAGTGTGTTCCAGTTCCCGCCAATACCCAGCAACTTCACACAGCCATTGAAGAGGAGTAGGACAACATTCCACTGGCCACAATCAACAGCCTGATCAACTCTATACGAAGGAGGCGTCTCAATGCATGAAGCAAATGGTGGTCACACCAGATACTGACTGGTTTTCTGATCCACGCCCCTACCTTTTAAAAAATAGGTATCTGTGACCAATGAATGCATATCTGTATTCCCAGCCATGTGAAATCCATAGGGCCTGGTGAATTTATTTCAATTGACTGATTTCCTTATATGAACTGTAACTCAGTAAAATCTTTGAAAGGGTTTTATGTTGCTTTTATATTTTTTATTCATTGTAGATTAGCCTGGTCCCCGATCTGTTTGTGCTCTTGCCAACAACATTGCTGTCATTGTCAAGCCAAACACAAGAATTCTGTCAGGAATTGGCAAGAGAGCAGAAAAAGACTGGCACCCAGGCTTCAGCTAGATCTCTCAGCTAACAAGATTTTATTTTATTTTTCACATATTCAGTGTCTGAGTCCCAGTTCTCGTGATGGCCACGACAGGCTACGTTGGGGAGTTGCAGCCCGTGACGACCCAGCCCCAAGGGGCAGCGAGTGGGAGTGTGACGGTGGCTGGACAGTCCTCAGCATCCACTGCCCCACACACCGTGGTAGCTCCTACGCAGCAGTTCCTGGCTCAGCTTCAGACCACAGTGGGGGCTCCTGCAGCCACAGCAGGACACACCACACCCCCTGCACAAGCCACTCCCACAGCGGCACAGAAAACAGCAGGTATTGTTTCTGCCAGTATAATTTTTCATTTGATTGTAATACATTTATTAATTGCGATGTATAAATAAATATTTATATTGTTTCATTGATACATTTATGTACTTTTATGGCATTTTGAGTCATGTCTTATAGGTATGCATCCATTCAGATGCTTATGACAATGTGTATCATGCAATAAATTAACCCTAGTGGTTGTATCAGTTGTCCAGGTGGCGCCCACACAGGCTCCTCCCCCCCAGACCCAGTATGTGACGGCTGAGATCCAGGGTTCCTCATCACAGGCCAACAACGCCCAGAACGCCCCCCAGTACATCGTAGTCACCGTCACAGGTGAGCCGAGCTCAGCATCACATCACATGCTACTGACTGTAGACTTAATTTATCTGAAGTCATGACCGACACTAGTCTGGTCTCCGATCTGTTTGACAACTCCTATGGTGATTGTCACGCAGACCATAAGAGTTGGCAAGAAAGCACAAACACCTGGGACCAGGCTACATTATTGCGGCATTTCATTCAGAAACCTGACAATTTGTATTTATTTTATTTGATTGACCCGTTATTTAACTAGGCAAGTCAGTGAAGAACAAGTTATTATGTACAATGATGGCCTACCAAAAGGCCTTCTGCGGAAATGGGGTCTGGGATTAAAAATACAATTAAAGCACAAAACATGGTGCAAACATTATTTTATCTTAGAATAGGTATGATATGCTTTACAGAGATTATACATTATAAAACTAAAGGTAAATTAGAATCAGATTACGTTGGTGTCACGTTCTTAGATGGGCCTGAGAGAGAGGAAGTAACAAGTCTCATAGCTTCCTGTTCAAGCTCTGTTCTTGATCTTAAGAGAGCCGTTCTGATTCACAGTTTCTACCAAATGAATCTAAAAACCTGCAATGAGTGGAATGTCTCTGATTGCTGTGAACTCTGTCCCTGTGCTCTTGCTTATCATGAAGAGGTTGTGTACTGTATTATGTGGGTGTAGTGGCTCCGAGAGAAGTCACAATTTCATATTAACAGGTCTTGCTCTCTCTCTCTGTTTTTCTCTCTCCATTTCTCTCCCTTTCTGTCTCTCTTTCCCTTTCTCTGTCTCTCCCTTTCTCTCTCTCTCTCTTTCCCTTTCTCTCTCTCTCCCTTTCTCTCTCTCTCTCTATCCCCCCTCTCTCGCTCTCTCCCTTTCTCTCTTTCTCTCTCTTTCTCTCCCTTTCTATTTCACTCTCTCTCCACAGAGGGCTCTCTCCATTCAAGTGACTCTGTGTCTGACTCGAGCCCTCCTCCAGCTGTGGTACAGCAGACTGGGGTTCCCACACAGGTGGTGCAGCAGGTGCAAGCAGCACAGCAGGTAGAGGTCCCTTCCCCTCTCCCATTCACACCTGGGTCATGTTCATTAGGCACCAAACAGAAGAAAACAGATTAAAACACAGCAGGTAGAGATCCCTTCCCCTCTCTCATTCACACCTGGGTCATGTTCATTAGGCACCAAACAGAAGAAAACAGATTAAAACAGAGAGGTGACTATCTGAACTTTTTTCTCTTTCATGCCCTAATGAACATGATCCTGGTAGACACATGATATTGCAACAATTGCAACTTGAAACCACACAGAAAAAAATTATTTGCAACTCATCATAAGACTTGGTGAAGCCAAAATAGTGCTGACATAAAGTATTTATGCATCCCTTCGGTATTTGGTGTCCAGCATTGGTGCACTATTATGTGGAAAATGAGAAGTGCTAGTCTCAGCAGTTATGGGTTTTACGGTAACAACCTCTGAACAAACCAAGAATTGAGGAAAAACTATCGAAACTAGCATTTGCTGTTCCCCGAGAGAACTTGGCCGGAAATAGCTCAAAATACTTACTAGTCTCTCAAGCCTACGGTGTCTAACTGCTCTCAGATGGCAAAACAGTAACTCAGATGTTTTATTGTCCCACACTGGATGGGTGCAGTGAAATGTGTTGTTTTACAGGGTCAGCCATAGTAGTACGCTGTGAAACATGTGTTGGACAAGTCAGGACATGGGAAGCATGAGGAAAAATGTTCAGTTCTCGTCACACCCAGTTTGAGCTGATGTAACAGGGCTATTATCTTAGCTACCAGACGCTATTGTCTTAGCTATACACTGTGTGAATCTATCTGTGTTGTGTTTTCTGTCCTTAGAGGTCAGTGGTGCAGGCAACGTCCCAGATCACAGCCAAGACTGAACAGGGTATCACCACCCAGCTGAGTGTCACCAACCTGCAGCCTGTCCACCTCACTCAGGAGGTAAGACACACACACACACACACACACACACACACACACACACACACACGCACACTCTCTCTCAAAAATGCATAACACACATGTACAAGACATAAACGGAACACCACACATAACACAGAAATATACACACACACATAACCATCCTTTGAGCTAAAGATAGTATATATAATTCAACAACCACACGCTGTATTGCATTGTATTATGTATTCATTTGGTCCTGCTGAGCCAGATAAACATCACAACATTTCCCTCCTGGTTGGTTGGTTCCAGAGTTCGCATAGCAAACAGAGAGAGAGGGATGAGACAGACGTAGGGAGAGACCGAGAGGTAGAAGAGGAGTGGACAACAGCAGAGCAGAGCAGGACAGACGCACAGTACTTTGCATGGGTGCCGTCAGACAGACACCCAGACATGCAGACAGACGGACACAGCCTCCAGGAGTACCCCTCCTACTTCCCCCTCTCCCTCCCCCTGACCTTCCCTCCCTTCGCCTTGTCCCTGTCGGTGCTCTCGCTAGGCTGGGAGGGGATGGAGATGGGAGGCTACCCCACGGTCACCACAGCCCAAGGACAGCCACTCCTGTTTGACGCAGCCTCTGCCCTCAGAGTAGGTCAATTAGGTGGAATTTCTGCCTTAGTCTCCCACTACTAAGTGCAGTTTTAACTTAAAGATGCACTATGCAGAAATGCTCCGCCATTTCTGGGCTCCCGAGTGGCGCAGCGGTCTAAGGCACTGCATCTCAGTGGAAGAGGCATCACTACAGTCCCTGGTTCGAATCCAGGCTGTATCACATCCAGCTGTGATTGGGAGTCCCATAGGGCGCTGCACAATTGGCCCAGCGTCGTCCGGGGTAGGCCGTCATTGTAAATAGGATTTTTTTCTAAAGTGACTTGCCTAGTTAAATAAAAGTTAAATAAAAAATAGCTTGCCTGATTTCAGTTTATGTGACAAAACAAGCAGGTATAAGTGTGGAGAATCATTGTACCATCTAAACCGCTGTGAAATATTTTTTACGTAACCAGAAATATGGTATTTTCAGCTGTTTGAAGCTGGTGTACAAAACCTAGTAAAAGACGCAAAAACAAAACTTATGAACAGGAAGCAGAGAAATACATAGAACAGATCTACCACTTCTGAGACTTGTTTTCAGTGAGAATGACAGATCCATAACACACATATGTGAATGGAATCGGGTCACCCCAAAATGACTTATTGCAGCTTTAAATGGAAGTTAGGTATCCTAGAGAGGCTGTCAGTGGGTAACAGAGTGGAGTGGGATTAAGGCAGAGACAACACAGTAGGTAGGGAAGAGCAATGTGAAGGGTAAGGGGAGCAGCCTGCAAGTCAAGGTCATTTTCCCATTGAAGTGAATGAGCCCGTGATTGATGTGGTATGCCTCATGATTGACTACGGTTTAAATATTTGGACACACTTCAAAGGAAATTGGAGGAGGGGGAGTAGATTAGTGTTTTGACCGACTCTGTGTGTGTACTCATGCCTGCATGTGTGTGTGTGTGTGTGTGTCCCAGGTGCAGCAGCAGCTCCAGCAGGTGCCAGTGCAGCATGTGTACACCAATCAGGTGCAGTATGTTGAAGGGGGAGACAACAACTACACCACCAGCACAATGTAAGCTCTCCTCTACTTTCTCTGAACACTGTCTATGGTGATATAATGCTATACCACTATGCTTATATAGTTTGTTAACTGTTGCTAACTAGCTAGCTTGATCACCTCAACTTCTAAAACTAGACAGTGGAGTAAGCCAGACAGCACAGACAGATCTGGGACTGCTATTTTTGTGATGCAGTGGTTCATCTTTCAAGACAACAGTTATACTGCTGAATTTGAAAATAACTGTCCTTCTCTCCTCCCCTGCTCCCTTCATTCCCCCCTCTTCCCACCTCCTCCCTCACTCCAGTCGTTCAGGCAGCTTCACCTACACAGACACCCCTCTGTACACTCAGACCACCGCCGCCCCTTACTACGAAGCCCCTCCCACCTCTGGCTCACAGGTCCCCACCACCGGCACACCCCTGACCGTCTCCGTGACAACGGGCTCCACCGGTGGTGTGTCTATGTACGTGGCTGGCACAGGCCAGATTGTGGCCAATCCGGCGTCCGCCTCTGCGGGTGGGGCAACGGTGGTGGCGACAGGGGGAACAGCCAATGGGACTGGGGAAGGGGCGGGGGCTAATGGAAGCGGGGGCAGCTATGTGATCCAGGGGGGGTACATGCTGAGTGGCAACAGTCAGGGGGGCTACTCCACCCACAATGCCCGCTCCTCTCCTGCCACCGTCAGTACAACAGAGGGCGAGGAGGGTAGTGGCGTACCGTCGGCAGACAAAAAGGTATGAGACAGAGACGCCAATCTCAATACTATTCTCTCACACACACCTTTCAGTGTTCTACTAGTCTCAATACTATTCTCTCACACACACCTTTCAGTGTTCTACTAGTCTCAATACTATTCTCTCACACACACCTTTCAGTGTTCTACTAGTCTCAATACTATTCTCTCACACACCTTTCAGTGTTCTACTAGTCTCAATACTATTCTCTCACACACACCTTTCAGTGTTCTACTAGTCTCAATACTATTCTCTCACACACACCTTTCAGTGTTCTACTAGTCTCAATACTATTCTCTCACACACACCTTTCAGTGTTCTACTAGTCTCAATACTATTCTCTCACACACACCTTTCAGTGTTCTACTAGTCTCAATACTATTCTCTCACACACACCTTTCAGTGTTCTACTAGTCTCAATACTATTCTCTCACACACACCTTTCAGTGTTCTACTAGTCTCAATACTATTCTCTCACACACACCTTTCAGTGTTCTACTAGTCTCAGTACTATTCTCTCACACACACCTTTCAGTGTTCTACTAGTCTCAGTACTATTCTCTCACGCAAACCTTTAGGTGTTCTACTAGTCTCAGTACTAGACTGTAGGATGGACATGGCTGTTCTACTAGTCTCAGTACTAGACTGTAGGAGGGACATGGCTGTTCTACTAGTCTCAGTACTAGACTGTAGGAGGGACATGGCTGTTCTACTAGTCTCAGTACTAGACTGTAGGAGGGACATGGCTGTTCTACTAGTCTCCGTACTAGACTGTAGGATGGACATGGCTGTTCTACTAGTCTCAGTACTAGACTGTAGGAGGGACATGGCTGTTCTACTAGTCTCAGTACTAGACTGTATGAGGGACATGGCTGTTCTACTAGTCTCAGTACTAGACTGTATGAGGGACATGGCTGTTCTACTAGTCTCAGTACTAGACTGTAGGAGGGACATGGCTGTTCTACTAGTCTCAGTACTAGACTGTAGGAGGGACATGGCTGTTCTACTAGTCTCAGTACTAGACTGTATGAGGGACATGGCTGTTCTACTAGTCTCAGTACTAGACTGTAGGAGGGACATGGCTGTTCTACTAGTCTCAGTACTAGACTGTAGGAGGGACATGGCTGTTCTACTAGTCTCAGTACTAGACTGTAGGAGGGACATGGCTGTTCTACTAGTCTCAGTACTAGACTGTAGGAGGGACATGGCTGTTCTACTAGTCTCAGTACTAGACTGTAGGAGGGACATGGCTGTTCTACTAGTCTCAGTACTAGACTGTAGGAGGGACATGGCTGTTCTACTAGTCTCAGTACTAGACTGTAGGAGGGACATGGCTGTTCTACTAGTCTCAGTACTAGACTGTAGGAGGGACATGGCTGTTCTACTAGTCTCAGTACTAGACTGTAGGAGGGACATGGCTGTTCTACTAGTCTCAGTACTAGACTGTAGGAGGGACATGGCTGTACTAGACTGTAGGAGGGACATGGCTGTTCTACTAGTCTCAGTACTAGACTGTAGGAGGGACATGGCTGTTCTACTAGTCTCAGTACTAGACTGTAGGAGGGACATGGCTGTTCTACTAGTCTCAGTACTAGGAGGGACATGGCTGTTCTACTAGTCTCAGTACTAGACTGTAGGAGGGACATGGCTGTTCTACTAGTCTCAGTACTAGACTGTAGGAGGGACATGGCTGTTCTACTAGTCTCAGTACTAGACTGTAGGAGGGACATGGCTGTTCTACTAGTCTCAGTACTAGACTGTAGGAGGGACATGGCTGTTCTACTAGTCTCAGTACTAGACTGTAGGAGGGACATGGCTGTTCTACTAGTCTCAGTACTAGACTGTAGGAGGGACATGGCTGTTCTACTAGTCTCAGTACTAGACTGTAGGAGGGACATGGCTGTTCTACTAGTCTCAGTACTAGACTGTAGGAGGGACATGGCTGTTCTACTAGTCTCAGTACTAGACTGTAGGAGGGACATGGCTGTTCTACTAGTCTCAGTACTAGACTGTAGGAGGGACATGGCTGTTCTACTAGTCTCAGTACTAGACTGTAGGAGGGACATGGCTGTTCTACTAGTCTCAGTACTAGACTGTAGGAGGGACATGGCTGTTCTACTAGTCTCAGTACTAGACTGTAGGAGGGACATGGCTGTTCTACTAGTCTCAGTACTAGACTGTAGGAGGGACATGGCTGTTCTACTAGTCTCAGTACTAGACTGTAGGAGGGACATGGCTGTTCTACTAGTCTCAGTACTAGACTGTAGGAGGGACATGGCTGTTCTACTAGTCTCAGTACTAGACTGTAGGAGGGACATGGCTGTTCTACTAGTCTCAGTACTAGACTGGAGGGACATGGCTGTTCTACTAGTCTCAGTACTAGACTGTAGGAGGGACATGGCTGTTCTACTAGTCTCAGTACTAGACTGTAGGAGGGACATGGCTGTTCTACTAGTCTCAGTACTAGACTGTAGGAGGGACATGGCTGTTCTACTAGTCTCAGTACTAGACTGTAGGAGGGACATGGCTGTTCTACTAGTCTCAGTACTAGACTGTAGGAGGGACATGGCTGTTCTACTCAGTCTCAGTACTAGACTGTAGGAGGGACATGGCTGTTCTACTAGTCTCAGTACTAGACTGTAGGAGGGACATGGCTGTTCTACTAGTCTCAGTACTAGACTGTAGGAGGGACATGGCTGTTCTACTAGTCTCAGTACTAGACTGTAGGAGGGACATGGCTGTTCTACTAGTCTCAGTACTAGACTGTATGAGGGACATGGCTGTTCTACTAGTCTCAGTACTAGACTGTATGAGGGACATGGCTGTTCTACTAGTCTCAGTACTAGACTGTAGGAGGGACATGGCTGTTCTACTAGTCTCAGTACTAGACTGTAGGAGGGACATGGCTGTTCTACTAGTCTCAGTACTAGACTGTAGGAGGGACATGGCTGTTCTACTAGTCTCAGTACTAGACTGTAGGAGGGACATGGCTGTTCTACTAGTCTCAGTACTAGACTGTAGGAGGGACATGGCTGTTCTACTAGTCTCAGTACTAGACTGTAGGAGGGACATGGCTGTTCTACTAGTCTCAGTACTAGACTGTAGGAGGGACATGGCTGTTCTACTAGTCTCAGTACTAGACTGTAGGAGGGACATGGCTGTTCTACTAGTCTCAGTACTAGACTGTAGGAGGGACATGGCTGTTCTACTAGTCTCAGTACTAGACTGTAGGAGGGACATGGCTGTTCTACTAGTCTCAGTACTAGACTGTAGGAGGAACATGGCTGTTCTACTAGTCTCAGTACTAGACTGTATGAGGGACATGGCTGTTCTACTAGTCTCAGTACTAGACTGTAGGAGGGACATGGCTGTTCTACTAGTCTCAGTACTAGACTGTAGGAGGGACATGGCTGTTCTACTAGTCTCAGTACTAGACTGTAGGAGGGACATGGCTTCATCATGTTATATTGTTATATCGTTGTCACTGCACTACAGCCCCTCCCAAGCTTACTTCTGCCCCCCCTCATGTCTCTATTATAACGAATGATTGATAATATAAAACGCTCAGAAACCAAACCGATCAGTCGTGTGTGTTTGTTGACTAACCCATCCATTTTTCCCTTCTCTCTGTGTGTCCCTCTCTGCCAGGTGCAGTGGCTGCTAGATAACTATGAGACAGCTGAAGGGGTCAGTCTGCCTCGCTCCACCCTCTACTGCCACTACCTGCTGCACTGCCAGGAGCAGAAGCTGGAGCCCGTCAACGCTGCCTCCTTTGGGAAGCTGATCAGATCCGTGTTCATGGGGCTACGCACGCGCCGCCTGGGCACCCGGTGAGACGAGTTATGTCATACAGACACGCACGCACCGCCTGGGCACCCGGTGAGACGGGTTATATCATACAGACACGCACACGCCGCCTGGGCACCCGGTGAGACGGGTTATATCATACAGACACGCACACGCCGCCTGGGCACCCGGTGAGACGGGTTATATCATACAGACACGCACGCGCCGCCTGGGCACCCGGTGAGACGGGTTATATCATACAGACACGCACGCGCCGCCTGGGCACCCGGTGAGACGGGTTATATCATACAGACACGCACGCGCCCCCTGGGCACCCGGTGAGACGGGTTATATCATACAGACACGCACGCGCCGCCTGGGCACCCGGTGAGACGGGTTATATCATACAGACACGCACGCGCCCCCTGGGCACCCGGTGAGACGGGTTATATCATACAGACACGCACACGCACGCGCCGCCTGGGCACCCGGTGAGACGGGTTATATCATACAGACACGCACGTGCCGCCTGGGCACCCGGTGAGAAGGGTTATATCATACAGACACGCACGTGCCGCCTGGGCACCCGGTGAGACGGGTTATATCATACAGACACGCACGTGCCGCCTGGGCACCCGGTGAGACGAGTTATATCATACAGACAAGCACACGCCGCCTGGGCACCCGGTGAGACGGGTTATATCATACAGACACGCACACGCACGCGCCGCCTGGGCACCCGGTGAGACGGGTTATATCATACAGACACGCACACGCCGCCTGGGCACCCGGTGAGACGGGTTATATCATACAGACACGCACACGCCGCCTGGGCACCCGGTGAGACGGGTTATATCATACAGACACGCACGCGCCGCCTGGGCACCCGGTGAGACGGGTTATATCATACAGACACGCACACGCCGCCTGGGCACCCGGTGAGACGGGTTATATCATACAGACACGCACACGCCGCCTGGGCACCCGGTGAGACGGGTTATATCATACAGACACGCACACGCCGCCTGGGCACCCGGTGAGACGGGTTATATCATACAGACACGCACGCGCCGCCTGGGCACCCGGTGAGACGGGTTATATCATACAGACACGCACGCGCCGCCTGGGCACCCGGTGAGACGGGTTATATCATACAGACAGACACGCACGCGCCGCCTGGGCACCCGGTGAGACGGGTTATATCATACAGACACGCACACGCGCCGCCTGGGCACCCGGTGAGACGGGTTATATCATACAGACACGCACACGCCGCCTGGGCACCCGGTGAGACGGGTTATATCATACAGACACGCACACGCCGCCTGGGCACCCGGTGAGACGGGTTATATCATACAGACACGCACGCGCCGCCTGGGCACCCGGTGAGACGGGTTATATCATACAGACACGCACACGCCGCCTGGGCACCCGGTGAGACGGGTTATATCATACAGACACGCACACGCACGCGCCGCCTGGGCACCCGGTGAGACGGGTTATATCATACAGACACGCACACGCCGCCTGGGCACCCGGTGAGACGGGTTATATCATACAGACACGCACACGCCGCCTGGGCACCCGGTGAGACGGGTTATATCATACAGACACGCACGTGCCGCCTGGGCACCCGGTGAGACGGGTTATATCATATAGACACGCACGCGCCGCCTGGGCACCCGGTGAGACGGGTTATATCATACAGACACGCACGTGCCGCCTGGGCACCCGGTGAGACGGGTTATATCATACAGACACGCACACGCACGCGCCGCCTGGGCACCCGGTGAGACGGGTTATATCATACAGACACGCACACGCACGCGCCGCCTGGGCACCCGGTGAGAAGGGTTATATCATACAGACACGCACACGCACGTGCCGCCTGGGCACCCGGTGAGACGGGTTATATCATACAGACACGCACGTGCCGCCTGGGCACCCGGTGAGACGGGTTATATCATACAGACACGCACACGCCGCCTGGGCACCCGGTGAGACGAGTTATATCATACAGACACGCACACGCCCCAAAAGCTTAGGCTGAATCAGAGGCTGAATTGTGTATGTGTTCCAGGGGGAACTCCAAGTACCACTATTACGGCCTGAGGATCAAGGCCTGCTCCTCTCTGATCAGACTGATGGAGGACCAGCAGCATCTGGCCATGAGACAGCAGCCCTTCTCTCAGAAACAGAGGTGGGCTATCAGCCTCTGTCTCTCTCCTGCGTCTCTCTGTCTCTCTCTGTGTCTCGCTGTCTCTCTCTCTCTGCGTCTCTGCCTCTCTCTCTCTGCGTCTCTGCCTCTCTCTCTCTGTGTCTCTCTGTCTCACTCTCTCTGTCTCTCTCTCTCTCTGCGTCTCTCTGTCTCTCTCTGCGTCTCTCTGTCTCTCTCTCTGCGTCTCTGCCTCTCTCTCTCTGCGTCTCTCTGTCTCTCTCTCTGCGTCTCTGCCTCTCTCTCTCTGCGTCTCTCTCTCTTCTCCTCTTTCACTCTCACAGTGCCTCAAACACTGTCTCCCTCTAGCACTCTAACAGTTGCTCTCTTTCCTACCCTCTCATTCTTTCTCTCTGTCTCTCACTCTCTGTCTCTCTCACTCTCTGTCTCTCTTTCCCCCCTCTCTCACTCTCTGTCTCTCTTTCCTACCCTCTCACTCTCTGTCTCTCTTTCCTACCCTATCTCACTCTCTCTCTCTTTTCTCCCCTCTCTCACTCTCTCTCTTTCCTACCCTCTCATTCTTTCTCTCTGTCTCTCACTCTCTGTCTCTCTCACTCTCTGTCTCTCTTTCCCCCCTCTCTCACTCTCTGTCTCTCTTTCCTACCCTATCTCACTCTCTCTCTCTTTCCTCCCCTCTCTCACTCTCTCTCTTTCCTACCCTCTCATTCTTTCTCTCTGTCTCTCTGTCTCTCTCTCTCTGTCTCTCTTTCCCCCCTCTCTCACTCTCTGTCTCTCTTTCCTACCCTCTCTCACTCTCTGTCTCTCTTTCCTACCCTCTCACTCTCCGTCTCTCTTTCCTACCCTATCTCACTCTCTCTCTCTTTCCTCCCCTCTCTCTCTCTCTCTCTCTCTCTTTCCTACCCTCTCACTCTCTGTCTCTCTTTCCTACCCTCTCACTCTCTGTCTCTCTTTCCTACCCTCTCACTCTCTGTCTCTCTTTCCTACCCTATCTCACTCTCTCTCTCTGTCTCTCTCCCCTCTCACTCTCTGTCTCTCTTTCCTCCCCTCTCACTCTCTCTGTCTCCCTTTCTCTCATTTCATTTCTGTATTTCTGTCCTTATTCCTAGAACTTATTGTGCCATTTTGTTGTATCTCTCTCATTGAAGCCTCCCTGCTGTATAAAGGATCTTCATTATTTTCATCATGAACCCCTCCTCCCTAGGTTGAAGCCGGTGCAGAAGGTGGAGGGGATGACCAATGGCATGGCGGCAGGCTCGGGCCAACAGCAGCAGCAGCAGGGGGCGGGGCTCTCTGACATCAGCGCCCAAGTGCAGCAGTACCAGCAGTTCCTGGGTGAGAGGGTGGGGGGTGTCAGGTCTGTCAACACTAGGGGGAATTGGGGTAAACACCTTACTGTACCATCTTGGTGTTTACAGTATATGGTAACAATAAGGACTGGAGTCAATGAGTAGCTACTTCACTTAGTGTTTATATGACCACCAAAGAAACGGAAGAGTGTTTAAAATGTACCTACTATGTAATAACATTTTACCATATTTTACCAAGTACAGTAGAGAAATACAAAGACACAAATCTCAGAGTTATAGACTGACTGATTAACGGAATGGACAATATCGAACCGGGACATTTATTAAACACTAACAAATGAACTTCAGTAGGTTACAGACAGTGATAAAACAGGTCAGACATTTACAGTATCTGGCTTGTGTAAATACACAATTAATATTGTCTTCCGTCCCCATGCAGACGCGTCTCGGACCCTCCCAGAGTTCCCTGACCTTGACCTGCAGGGGAAGGCCCTACCGGAGGGCATAGAACTGGAGCACATCAAGAGCTTCCAGCTGCTGTATCGGGAACACTGTGAGGTGCCTGTCTGTATGTCACACTGGTTGTTTATATGTACAGCATGTTACTGTCTGTACAGAGACCTACCCCTGTCTGTCTGTACAGAGGCCTACCCCTTTCTGTCTATACAGAGACCTACCCCTGTCTGTTTGACAGAGACCTACCCCTGTCTGTCTATACAGAGACCTACCCCTGTCTGTCTATACAGAGACCTACCCCTGTCTGTTTGACAGAGACCTACCCCTGTCTGTCTGTACATAGACCAACCCCTGTCTGTCTGTACAGAGACCTACCCCTGTCTGTCTGTACAGAGACCTACCCCTGTCTGTCTGTACAGAGACCTACCCCTGTCTGTCTGTACAGAGACCTACCCCTCTCTGTCTGTACAGAGACCTACCCCTTTCTGTCTGTACAGAGACCTACCCCTTTCTGTCTGTACAGAGACCTACCCCTTTCTGTCTGTACAGAGACCTACCCCTTTCTGTCTGTACAGAGACCTACCCCTTTCTGTCTGTACAGAGACCTACCCCTTTCTGTCTGTACAGAGACCTACCCCTTTCTGTCTGTACAGAGACCTACCCCTTTCTGTCTGTACAGAGACCTACCCCTGTCTGTCTGTACAGAGACCTACCCCTGTCTGTCTGTACAGAGACCTACCCCTCTCTGTCTGTACAGAGACCTACCCCTCTCTGTCTGTACAGAGACCTACCCCTCTCTGTCTGTACAGAGACCTACCTACCCCTCTCTGTCTGTACCCTACCCCTCTCTGTCTCTGTCTGTACAGAGACCTACCCCTGTCTGTCTGTACAGAGACCTACCCCTGTCTGTCTGTACAGAGACCTACCCCTGTCTGTCTGTACAGAGACCTACCCCTGTCTGTCTGTACAGAGACCTACCCCTGTCTGTCTGTACAGAGACCTACCCCTGTCTGTCTGTACAGAGACCTACCCCTGTCTGTCTGTACAGAGACCTACCCCTGTCTGTCTGTACAGAGACCTACCCCTTTCTGTCTGTACAGAGACCTACCCCTGTCTGTCTGTACAGAGACCTACCCCTGTCTGTCTGTACAGAGACCTACCCCTTTCTGTCTGTACAGAGACCTACCCCTGTCTGTCTGTACAGAGACCTACCCCTGTCTGTCTGTACAGAGACCCCTGTCTGTCCCCTACCCCTGTCTGTCTACCCCTACCCCCTGTCTGTCTGTACAGAGACCTCTGTCTGTACAGAGACCTACCCCTGTCTGTCTGTACAGAGACCTACCCCTCTCTGTCTGTACAGAGACCTACCCCTGTCTGTCTGTACAGAGACCTACCCCTGTCTGTCTGTACAGAGACCTACCCCTGTCTGTCTGTACAGAGACCTACCCCTGTCTGTCTGTACAGAGACCTACCCCTGTCTGTCTGTACAGAGACCTACCCCTGTCTGTCTGTACAGAGACCTACCCCTGTCTGTCTGTACAGAGACCTACCCCTGTCTGTCTGTACAGAGACCTACCCCTCTCTGTCTGTACAGAGACCTACCCCTGTCTGTCTGTACAGAGACCTACCCCTGTCTGTCTGTACAGAGACCTACCCCTGTCTGTCTGTACAGAGACCTACCCCTGTCTGTCTGTACAGAGACCTACCCCTGTCTGTCTGTACAGAGACCTACCCCTGTCTGTCTGTACAGAGACCTACCCCTGTCTGTCTGTACAGAGACCTACCCCTGTCTGTCTGTACAGAGACCTACCCCTGTCTGTCTGTACAGAGACCTACCCCTGTCTGTCTGTACAGAGACCTACCCCTGGTGTATGTGTCATTGTTCATTCATCAGTTCTTGTATAGTCCTGTTATATACATGTCATCTGTACGTCTCACTGTTGTTTCTGTCGGTCCAGCTGTCCTGTGCATCCTTTGCATAAAGGGAGGAGCTAAGCTAGTTGATACTGATGGTGCTGGTGTTCCCTCTTTGTTTCCAGGCTATTCTGGACGTGACGATCAACCTGCAGTTCACCCTGGTGGAGACCCTGTGGAAGACCTTCTGGAGGTTTGAAGAGAGCCAGAGTGGAGACACTGGCACACTGGCTGTGTACGTCTTGTCCTGGGACTTCAATATGCTACTAAAGCAACTGTCTTTTTTTATTTTAAATATCAAGTCATTTTTTCAAGAATCCTGTGTCATTTTCTAACGAATCTGTATTGTTGTAACAGACATGATGAGTCTGAGAAGCGCCTGCCTAAGGACTGTCTAGTGATCCTGTGTAAGTACGACCCTGTGCTCCGCTGGAGCCGCGACTGTGACAACACCCTGTACCAGGGCCTGGTGGAGATCCTCATCCCCGATGTACTGCGGCCCATCCCCAGTGAGTTAGAACGCACTACACAACACCACATAATACTGATACAACTACAGAGCAGTATAGAGAGCCTTCAGAAAGTTTTCAAACCTCTTGACCTTTTCCACATTGTGTTGTGTCTGGATTTTTAAATTGATTAAATTGAGATTGTTTGTCACTGGCCTAGACACAATACCCCATAATGTCAACGTGAACTTATGTATTTAGACATTTTTATAAATGAAAATCTGGAATGTCTTGGGCCAATAAGTATTCAACCCCTTTGTTATTGCAAGCCTAAATAAGTTCAGGAGTAAAAATGTACTTAACAAGTCACATAAGTTGCATGGACTCTGTGTTAAACACAATGTTTGAATGACTACCTCCTCTCTGTACCCCACACATACAATTATATGTAAGGTGCCTCAGTCGAGCAGTGAATTTCAAGCACAGATTCAACCATAAAGACCTGGGAGGTTTTCCAGTGCCTCACGAAGAAGGGAACCTATTGGTAGATGGGTGAATACCCCTTTGAGCTGAAGGTATTAATTACACTCTGGATGGTGTATCAAGAAGCCGCTCTGGATTTCACCATGAGGCCAATGGTGACTTTAAAACAGTTACAGAGTTTAATGGCTGTGATAGGAGATAACAGAGGCTGGATCAACAACATTGTAGTTACTCCACAATATTAACCTAATTGACAGAGTGAAAAGAAATAAGCCTGTACAGAAGAAAATTATTACAAAACATGCACTAAAGTAATACTGCAAACAAATGTGGCAAAGCAATTCACTTTTTTGTCCTGAATAGAAAGTGTTATGTTTGGGGCAAATCCAATACAACACAGTACTGAGTACCACTCTCCATATTTCCAAGCATAGTGGTGTCTGCATAATGTTATGGGTATGCTTGTAATCATTAAGTACTGGGGAGTTTTTCAGGATAAAAAAAGAAACAGAATGGTGCTAAACACAGTCAGAATCCTAGAGGGAAACCTGGTTCAGTCTGCTTTCCAACAGACACTGAGAGTTGAATTCACCTTTCAGCAGGACAATAACCTAAAACACAAGGCCAAATCTACACTGGAGTTGCTTACCAAGAAGACAGTGGCCGAGTTACAGTTTTGACTTACTGTAAATCTGCTTGACAATCTGTGGCAAGACCTGAAAATGGTTGTCTAGCAATGATCAACAACCAATTTGGCAGAACTTGATGAATTTGGAAATTAATAATTGGCAAATGTTGCACAATCGATGTGTGGACAGCTCTTATAGACTTACCTAGAAAGACTGACAGTTGTAATCGCTGACAAAGGGGATTCTAACATGTATTGACTCAGGGGGTTGAATACTTATCTAATCAAGATATATTAGTGTTTTTATTTATTTATTTATTTTTTACAAATGTTGGAATTTTTCTTCCACTTTGACATTACATAGTATTTTGTGAAGATCGTTGACAAAAAATGACAATTAAATCTCCCACTTTTTACACAACACGTTGTGAATACTTTCTGAAGGCACCTTATAATACTACATAGCACAACATTACACTATACTCAGCGACCTTTTACCCTACTGCTACTCTCTGTTCATCATATATGCATAGTCACTTCAACCATATCTACATGTACAGTGCCTTGCGAAAGTATTCGGCCCCCTTGAACTTTGCGACCTTTTGCCACATTTCAGGCTTCAAACATAAAGATATAAAACTGTATTTTCTTGTGAAGAATCAACAACAAGTGGGACACAATCATGAAGTGGAACGACATTTATTAGATATTTCAAACTTTTTTAACAAATCAAAAACTGAAAAATTGGGCGTGCAAAATTATTCAGCCCCTTTACTTTCAGTGCAGCAAACTCTCTCCAGAAGTTCAGTGAGGATCTCTGAATGATCCAATGTTGACCTAAATGACTAATGATGATAAATACAATCCACCTGTGTGTAATCAAGTCTCCGTATAAATGCACCTGCACTGTGATAGTCTCCGTTAAAAGCGCAGAGAGCATCATGAAGAACAAGGAACACACCAGGCAGGTCCGAGATACTGTTGTGAATAAGTTTAAAGCCGGATTTGGATACAAAAAGATTTCCCAAGCTTTAAACATCCCAAGGAGCACTGTGCAAGCGATAATATTGAAATGGAAGGAGTATCAGACCACTGAAAATATACCAAGACCTGGCCGTCCCTCTAAACTTTCAGCTCATACAAGGAGAAGACTGATCAGAGATGCAGCCAAGAGGCCCATGATCACTCTGGATGAACTGCAGAGATCTACAGCTGAGGTGGGAGACTCTGTCCATAGGACAACAATCAGTCGTATATTGCACAAATCTGGCCTTTATGGAAGAGTGGCAAGAAGAAAGCCATTTCTTAAAGATATCCATAAAAAGTTTCGTTTAAAGTTTGCCACAAGCCACCTGGGAGACACACCAAACATGTGGAAGAAGGTGCTCTGGTCAGATGAAACCAAAATTGAACTTTTTGGCAACAATGCAAAACGTTATGTTTGGCGTAAAAGCAACACAGCTGAACACACCATCCCCACTGTCAAACATGGTGGTGGCAGCATCATGGTTTGGGCCTGCTTTTCTTCAGCAGGGACAGGGAAGATGGTTAAAATTGATGGGAAGATGGATGGAGCCAAATACAGGACCATTCTGGAAGAAAACCTGATGGAGTCTGCAAAAGACCTGAGACTGGGACGGAGATTTGTCTTCCAACAAGACAATGATCCAAAACATAAAGCAAAATCTACAATGGAATGGTTCAAAAATAAACATATCCAGGTGTTAGAATGGCCAAGTCAAAGTCCAGACCTTAATCCAATCGAGAATCTGTGGAAAGAACTGAAAACTGCTGTTCACAAATGCTCTCCATCCAACCTCATTGAGCTCGAGCTGTTTTGCAAGGAGGAATGGGAAAAGAATTCAGTCTCTCGATGTGCAAAACTGATAGAGACATACCCCAAGCGACTTACAGCTGTAATTGCAGCAAAAGGTGGCGCTACAAAGTATTAACTTAAGGGGGCTGAATAATTTTGCACGCCCAATTTTTCAGTTTTTGATTTGTTAAAAAAGTTTGAAATATCCAATAAATGTCGTTCCACTTCATGATTGTGTCCCACTTGTTGTTGATTCTTCACAAAAAAATACAGTTTTATATCTTTATGTTTGAAGCCTGAAATGTGGCAAAAGGTCGCAAAGTTCAAGGGGGCCGAATACTTTCGCAAGGCACTGTACATACTACCTCAATCAGCCTGACTAACCGGTGTCTGTATGTAGCCTCACTACTTTTATAGCCTCACTACTTTTATAGCCTCACTACTTTTATAGCCTCACTACTTTTATAGCGTATCACTACTTTTATAGCCTCACTACTTTTATAGCCTCACTACTTTTATAGCCTCACTACTTTTATAGCCTCACTACTGTTATAGCCTCACTACTTTTATAGCCTCACTACTTTTATAGCCTCACTACTTTTATAGCCTCACTACTTTTATAGCCTCACTACTTTTATAGCCTCACTACTTTTATAGCCTCGCTACTTTTATAGCCTCGCTACTTTTATAGCCTCGCTACTGTTATAGCCTCGCTACTTTTATAGCCTCGCTACTTTTATAGCCTCGCTACTTTTATAGCCTCGCTACTTTTATAGCCTCACTACTTTTATAGCCTCACTACTTTTATAGCCTCACTACTTTTATAGCCTCACTACTTTTATAGCCTCACTACTGTTATAGCCTCACTACTGTTATAGCCTGTCTTTTTTTTTTACTGTTATTTTATTTCTTTACTTACCTATTGTTCTCATAACACCTTTTTTGCACTATTGGTTAGAGCCTGTAAGTAGGCATTTCACTGTAAGGTCTACACTATTGGTTAGAGCCTGAGCCTGTAAGTAGGCATTTCACTGTAAGGTCTACACTATTGGTTAGAGCCTGAGCCTGTAAGTAGGCATTTCACTGTAAGGTCTACACTATTGGTTAGAGCCTGTAAGTAGGCATTTCACTGTAAGGTCTACACTATTGGTTAGAGCCTGTAAGTAGGCATTTCACTGTAAGGTCTACTACACCTGCTGTATTTGGCGCACGTGACAAGTAAACTTTGATTTTATTTGATTTTATTACAGTACACAAGACATAGCGTTATACTGCACTACATTATACTATGTGACATGACATAGCTGTAATACAGCCTGTGTGTAGCTGGTGTAGAGGAGTCCGGTGCAGGACAGCAGATATGAGTGATAAACGTATTTACTCTAGATTCCACAAATACAACACAAAATATTCGAGGCCACAATAACGGACCGTATTACAAAACAAACAATCACTCACAAACAAACATGGGGGAACAGAGGGTTAAATAATGAACAAGTAATTGGGGAATTAAAACCAGGTGTGTAAGACAAAGACAAAACAAATGGAAAATAAAATGTGGATCGGCGATGGCTAGAAGGCCGGTGACGTCGACCGCCGCTCGAACAAGGAGAGGGACCGACTTCGGCGGAAGTCGTGACAATAGCACTATATTACACTAATTATCTACATAACATGACATAGGCCTGGTGGAGATTCTACATAACACAATAAAACACAGGTGGTTTGAGTTCAAGGACATTCTGTTCACCACCACCACATAGGAGAGCACATTTAGTTCAGCCCTGTGTCAACCCCTCTCTCTCTCCTGTCCACAGGTGCCTTAACTCAAGCCATCCGCAACTTTGCCAAGAGTCTGGAGAGTTGGTTGACCAACGCTATGATGAACATCCCAGAAGAGATGGTCCGCATTAAGGTGTGTGTCTGCTTTCATGTGTGTTGGGCAGCATATGTTGGTTTCTGCGGTGTGTGTGTGTTCTTGGTGAGGTCTTGTCACGCTCTCTTTTCTCACTTCCTCCTCTCATCCTCCAGGTAACGTCAGCCAGTTCATTTGCCCAGACGCTGCGCAGGTACACCTCTCTGAACCACTTGGCCCAGGCAGCCAGGGCTGTGCTACAGAACACAGCTCAGATAAACCAGATGCTCAGCGACCTCAACCGCGTGGACTTCGCCAATGTTCAGGTCCGTCTGACCTAAGACCTATGGTTACAGTGTATAGTAACATTCAGACACTGTCCAGACCATAGACGTGTCATTATATTCATATGATGCAGACCAGCACTGATGGTGATCTCTGTAGTGTTTGTTTGGTAGATGTAGTATAATGTCCTAAAGCTCTGTGTGTTGCTGTTGTTGTTGTCGTACTGACATAACACAGGTGGCCTATGTTACCTTGTCATTCAACTACTATATTTTGTAATTGTGAAGTGACCAAAATATAAGAGACATGATACTGACAACTCTCTCTTTTTCTCTCCTCTTCCTCCCCTCTTTCTTTCTTTCTTTCTTTCTCTCTCTTACCCCCTCCTCTGTCTCTTTTCCTCTTCCCCTCCTCTCTCTCTCCATACAGGAGCAGGCGTCGTGGGTGTGTCGCTGTGAGGACCGTGTGGTGCAGCAGTTGGAGCAGGACTTCAAGCTGACCCTGCAGCAGCAGAACTCTCTGGAGCAGTGGGCTGCCTGGCTGGACGGGGTGGTCTCCCAGGTCCTAAAGCCCTACCAGGCCAGCGCCGCCTTCCCCAAAGCAGCCAAGCTCTTCCTGCTCAAGTGGTCCTTCTACAGGTGAGAATGGGATTAGTCCCATCTATTCCCATGCTAAATACGGTTGAACATTTCTGGTAATTTCACACATTTTCAACTAGAATCAAATGGGAATAGGCAGGGAGGGAATCCTCCAACTGGGAAATTTGGGGAAGGTCCTAACATTTTACAACACTACTGCTCAGAGACGTTTTTTTCCTGGTTAGTCAGGAAATCCAGATTTGTTTATCCATGCCAAACCGAACTCTTCCTCCTCCTCCTCTCCATCCAGTTCCATGGTGATTAGAGACCTGACTCTGCGTAGTGCTGCCAGCTTCGGATCCTTCCACCTGATCAGACTGCTGTATGATGAGTACATGTACTACCTGATAGAACACAGAGTGGCCCAGGCTAAAGGAGAGACACCCATCGCTGTCATGGGAGAGGTACACACACATTTACACACGCGCTCACAGTGGCCTAAGCCAAAAAAAGCTAATGTGCTGTTGATATTAGTTACCATTGTTTAGTTGTTACCATTCAATTGTTACTGACTAATTTCCTATGTCTCTCAGTTCGCCAGTCTTGGCAGGAGTTTGAACCCACTGGATCCAGACAAAGGTAACTACCATCCATGTTGTTTGATACAAAGCACATGGCAGCCAGACATAAAGCTACTTATTGAGGATTGCCCAATCCCAGATCAATCCCTACCCCTTACGCATTTGTGGAGATCTGAGAGCATAGGGGGTAGGGGTTAGGGGTTAGGGACTCATTTGGGATTGGGCAATCTATTCCTATAACCACGGTTTCTGATATTAACCTTCATCCCACTTGTGTCTGTCTTCCAGAAGAGGAAGAGGAGGAGGAAGAGGAGAGCGATGACGAGTGTCAGGAGCTGTCTCTGCCCTCTGACGGGGCGGGGCTGGGGGAGGAGTCTCTGGAGCCGCCTACCAAGCTGGCCAGAACCGACCAGAGAGTACTCTTCACCACGGGCCAGGACTGAACACACACACACACACTGATACACACATGCACAAACACACTTCCATTCACAGACTGACTTACACAAATACTCACACATAACTGCATTGATTGATAAACATTTGTATACACACATACACCAAGATACCCTTGTATACACTAATATGTACACTAGAGGTTGACACGGGAGTGAAAATTCATTCCTGTTCCGTCTTGTCCTGTAAAAAAATGTTTCCTGTAATGCCCGGCTCCTGCAGCGTTTCTATAACCCCGGAACTTTCCTGTCCCATTCTGATAAATATCACTCCCGTCCCATGCAGATTTTTACACACAGAAATCATTTATTCCGTTACGCCTCGATCACACCAATAGCGTCATTGCATTTTGGTACACCAGATGTACATTCATTTCCACTGGAACACTGTGTTGCCTTGCAGCATTGCGTTGTAGAGGCAGTTGCAGTGCGTTCTGTGTTGCCTTGCAGCATTGCGTTGTAGAGGCAGTTGCAGTGCGTTCTGTGTTGCCTTGCAGCATTGCGTTACAGAGGCAGTTGCAGTGCGTTCTGTGTTGCCTTGCAGCATTGCGTTACAGAGGCAGTTGCAGTGCGTTCTGTGTGGTGGAAACGTTGGAGTTATAGAACGTATGCATCAGACTGAATGTGAAGACGTTCTGTGTGGTGGATACGTTGGAGTTATAGAACGATTACATCAGACTGAATGTGAAGACGTTCTGTGTGGGGGATACGTTGGAGTTATAGAACGTATACATCAGACTGAATGTGAAGACGTTCTGTGTGGTGGATACGTTGGAGTTATAGAAGGTATGCATCAGACTGAATGTGAAGACGTTCTGTGTGGTGGATACGTTGGAGTTATAGAACGATTACATCAGACTGAATGTGAAGACGTTCTGTGTGGGGGATACGTTGGAGTTATAGAACATCAGACTGAATGTGAAGACGTTCTGTGTGGTGGATACGTTATAGAACGGAGTTATAGAAGAACGTATGCATCAGACTGAATGTGAAGACGTTCTGTGTGGTGGATACGTTGGAGTTATAGAACGATTACATCAGACTGAATGTGAAGACGTTCTGTGTGGGGGATACGTTGGAGTTATAGAACGTATGCATCAGACTGAATGTGAAGACGTTCTGTGTGGTGGATACGTTGGAGTTATAGAAGGTATGCATCAGACTGAATGTGAAGACGTTCTGTGTGGGGGATACGTTGGAGTTATAGAACGATTACATCAGACTGAATGTGAAGATGTTCTGTGTGGGGGATACGTTGGAGTTATAGAACGATTACATCAGACTGAATGTGAAGACGTTCTGTGTGGTGGATTGTTGGAGTTATAGAACGTATGCATCAGACTGAATGTGAAGACGTTCTGTGTGGGGGATACGTTGGAGTTATAGAACGATTACATCAGACTGAATGTGAAGACGTTCTGTGTGGGGGATACGTTGGAGTTATAGAACGATTACATCAGACTGAATGTGAAGACGTTCTGTGTGGGGGATACGTTGGAGTTATAGAACGATTACATCAGACTGAATGTGAAGACGTTCTGTGTGGGGGATACGTTGGAGTTATAGAACGATTACATCAGACTGAATGTGAAGACGTTCTGTGTGGGGGATACGTTGGAGTTATAGAACGATTACATCAGACTGAATGTGAAGACGTTCTGTGTGGGGGATACGTTGGAGTTATAGAACGATTACATCAGACTGAATGTGAAGACGGCCTGACAGAAATGGTAGCAGAAGGTGAAGGTTGAACTGTTGTTGAACACATCCAGATGATGCTGCGTACCATTTTGCGTAATGACGCTATCATGTGATCGGGGTGTAGAGTAGTGACTGGCTCCAACTGAAGCGAGGCGTGAGAGTGAGCTGGAAGGAAGGAAATTATCATTAGATTTAGATTTTTTCATTAAGTGAACGATATCTGGCCTCCACAGTTTATTTTAATTAAATGCTCCACACATTACCATCCTGTGGATTGTCGATCCTGTGCTGTCCTGAACATGACTCTAGAACTTCCCATTCCTGACAGACCTGTTCCCATGTCAACCTCTGATGTACAGTTTCAACACACATTTGAGTGTAGATACTGTATACACACACACATGTTCATACACTCAATAAAAAATTCTGCAGTCTCTACACATAGATGCTGACCCATCAGTACACAGACACACACAGACACAGTCCCAATAAGGTCTGTATGGCACAAGTCTGCTGTAAGCACAGATACCACACATGCATGGATGGGCACACAATCACCGGTCCGGCATTGCTGCACAAAGGACACAGGGTGAACTTACACACACACACTCACCCGACCCATGGAGTGAAGAGTGTTTGTTGTCACTTGAATGGATGTGTGTATTGAACAAGGACCTGCCATGTTTCTCTGTATTGGTGTCACTGGCTGACAACAGGGCAGCGCAATGTACATGCCAACCTAAACTACCCTCCAACAACTGTCTGCTGTACCAAGGTGGTCCTGAAGATGTGACGGTTAACAGTTTGTCCTCCCTTACCCAACCCTTCCCTTACCTCCCTTACCCAACCCTAGAGTCAGCAGGAGATGGGGCATGTGGGTGACAGCAGATAGACTGTAAAGAGAGTTGTGTGTGTTTTTGATGCCCGTGGGGTGTGTGTGTTTTTGATGCTCGTGGTGTGTGTGTGTGTGCTGGGTTCCTACTGCTGTGCTGTATTTTTAGGGTGCGATTGAACATGCGTGGATTTATGTGATTGTGTGTGTGTGTGTGTCTTGTAACGTGTGTCTGGTTGTACGATTGTTGAGTCTGTGCTTCAGAAGAAGTGTTGACTGTATATTTGGTGGATATTTTCAAAGGCATTCAAAATCATTTTGGGTGAATGTTTTTATTGGTTCTTTTTAATTAGATTTGTTCCTTTCCTGAAAAAGAGTGTCGTGGTTTTGGGGGTTCCTGTTACAACCACTCACACACGCACACAAAAGATAAAACCCTGGTTTAAAGGTGTTTCCATGTCAACCCCACAGATGTGGAACAGTAGTCCCACCATTTCTCTCCGCTGCAGCGTCCATCTGCCTCTGCTGCTGAATGTGCAGTTCTGTAAAGAGAGATCTGTTCAATATATATTCCTGTTTGTGTTTTCAAGTGCTTCATTGCCATCTGTTTTATTGGTTTCTGTTGAGACCTTTGTGGCCTCTTGTTGTCCACACGTCATTGCGCCAGCCTTATTTTTTATGTTTGTTTATCTTTTTCATTTCTGATTTCAAATAATTACTTTGTTTACATATTCCAAGAAGAACTGTGCTGGACTGAGTTAAAATGCGATAATATAATTATATATATGTGTGTCACTCTATTTCCTTTTCATTGTCACAAAGTGAACCTTTCTTGTCTGGTGATGTGGTGTCAATCTGTCACACACTAAGTATATTTTGTGTGTATGTGTATTTACTGAGAGTCGTTATTGAGTGTGAGTATGTATGTTTGATTTCAGTTCTCCTCAAATGAGCTCTCCATACATACACGCGCCAAGGGTCCTGCTTCGTTTGCACAGTCACAGTCAATAACTGTCCTTTTATATGGTGAGATGTCAGTAGCCTGATCCCAAATATGTTTGTACTATCTTGCCAACTCTTGGTTTGACAATGACCATATAAGTTGGCGAGACAGCACAAACTGATCAGGTACCAGGCTAGAATATAACAGTTCTGCCTATTTATCACAGACAGTCTCCAATTCGAGATCCCTATAGATCTCTTTCATGTACAGTACTGTATATCTGTGTCTGATGGAATCGCAGCACACAGGTGTAAGGTATTCTGAGGAAAACCCTTACAGTCGGTGCCATTGCTGTATGGGTTTAGCATGGTCCCAGATCTGTTTGTGCTGTCTTATAGAAGTTGGAATGACAGCACAAGCAGATCTGGGGTTAGGCTCGATGTGAAACGAGACAGGGGAATCAGACACCCTATCTTCCTCTACATCTCTCATTCTGTCTCACTCGTTTCCTTCCTGCTAAAGTTTTTCTGCTGTTGTTTTGTTGTTGAAGCCATTTTCATAGAACATTGTCCACCTCGATCAGTTCGGTTGTTGAACATGTATTGTATGAACATTTCATTGCATTTAAGTGTCCCAAGAATGTTTTCAAAGGCAGCAATGCATATCTTGAGCACGCAGCGTGGACCTCTAAACCAGCATGTTTAACACTCTGGGGCGTCTGCTGCTACCACAGCTGATGATATATCCTCCCATGTCCTGCGGATCTCCCGATACGATGGCCATTCTTTTCCAGACAAAAATGTTTGTCATTTTTATAGAGTTCAGTTTCTTACTTCTAAAAACAAAAACGGTATTGTGTGGCAGTGTTTTATGAATTTGGTCAAATACACGTATGACTGTGCCTTTGGGAGGTTGTAGAATGCACTTCAAATGTTTTTAATTTTAAAGATATAAAATAAATTAAGAATTTTTTAAGTTGTCATACCCTTGCCCTTGTTTTCTCCTCTGAAATGTACAGACTAGTTTCCGTTGGAGCAGGATGTGGGGACTCTACACTGTACTTTCCATCACAGTGGCTGTGGTGCATTCATTAGTGCAAACTGTTTCAGAAAATAAATGTTTATATTGGACAAATGTATGTAGGTCCCCACCCATTTCGTCCAGTTTAATTCAGTTTGGTTCCTAGTAAATACACCCCTGGTCTGTCACATAGTCTTTGTGGTAAGCACTGCTCAGAATCAAATACAATTTTATTTTTCACATGCTTACTTACAAAAGAGCTCAGGTTCAGCTTCCTGTCCCCTTTCGGTGTGACAGGAATTGAGAAACTGTAATACTAACACACACACACACCACACACAAACGAACACAGTAAATACATTTTCCTGAAAACAGACTGTGGTCAAGTTACGTTGGGGTCTTAACCTACATTGTAATAGATTGTGGTGAAAGCACAAGGCTTTAAAGTGGTTTACTTACTCTTTGATAGGCATTTAGTTAATGTGTTGTTGTTGTCTACATGCTGGTACTACTACAGTTAAGGTAGTCTCGCTGCTCTCGCATAGCCAAACAGGCACTAATTAACCTAGAACTCTGGAAGTAAATAGGAATTTGTTCTTAACTGACTTAAAGGTTAAATAAAAAGGTGAGGCTATATGAGGCAGCTCTCTAGTGACCCCTAGTGGTAGCAATGGGATAGTAATTTAACTAGGCCTACTCCAGACAAACCCTAGGACGACACTGGGCCAATTGTGCGCTGCCCTATGGAACTCCCAATCACGGCCGGATGTTATACAGCCTGGAATCGAACCAGGTACTGTAGTGACGCCTCTTGCACTGACCAACTGGCAGGTGTCTTCCCTGACATTTTCAACATGCCCCTGATTGAGTCTGTAATACCAACATGTTTCAAGCAGACCACCATAGTCCCTGTGCCCAAGAACACAAAGGCAACCTGCCTAAATGACTACAGACCCGTAGCACTCACGTCTGTAGCCATGAAAGGCTGGTAATGGCTCACATCAACACCATTATCCCAGAAACCCTAGACCGACTCCAATTTGCATACCGCCCAAACAGATCCACAGATGATGCAATCTCTATTGCACTCCACACTGCCCTTTCCCACCTGGACAAAAGGAACACCTATGTGAGAATGCTATTCATTGACCTCAGCTCAGCGTTCAACACCATAATACCCTCAAAGCTCATCACTAAGCTAAGGATCTTGGGACTAAACACATCCCTCTGCAACTGGATCCTGGACTTCCTGACTGGCCGCCCCCAGGTGGTGAGGGTAGGTAGCAACACATCTGCCACGCTGATCCTCAACACTGGAGCCCCCCAGGGGTATGTGCTCAGTCCCCTCCTGTACTCCCTGTTTACTCACGACTGCATGGCCAGGCACGACTCCAACACCATCATTAAGTTTGCAGATGACAAAACATTGGTAGGCCTGATCACCGACAACAACGGGAAAGCCTATAGGGAGGAGGTCAGAGACCTAGCCGGATGGTGCCAGAATAGCAACCTATCCCTCAACGTAACCAAGTCTAAGGAAATTATTGTGGAATACAGGAAAAGGAGGACCGAGTACGCCCCCATTCTCATCGACTGTGTGTAGTGGAGCAGGTTGAGAGCTTCAAGTTCCTTGGTGTCCACATCACCAACAAACTAGAATGTTCCAAACACACTAAGACAGTCGTGAAGAGGGCATGACAAAGCCTATTCCCCCTCAGGAAACTAAAAAGATTTGGCATGGGTCCTCAGATCCACAAAAGTTTCTACAGCTGCAACATTGGGAGCATCACTGCCTGGTAGGGCAATTGCTCGGCCTCCGACCGCAAGGCACAGCAGAGGGTAGTGCGTACGGCCCAGTTCATCACTGGGGCTAAGCTGCCTGCCATCCAGAACTTCTACACCAGGCGGTGTCAGAGGAAGGCCCTAAAAATTGTCAAAGACCCCAGCCACCCCAGTCATAGACGGTTCTCTCTACTACCCCATGGCAATCCGTACCAGAGTGCCAAGTCTAGGACAAAAAGGCTTCTCAACAGTTTTTACCCCCAAACCATATGACTCCTGAACAGGTAATCAAATGGCTACCCAGACTATTTGCATTGTGTGCCCCCCAACCACTCTTTTACACTGCTGCTACTCTCTGTTTATCATATATATATACCATACCAAGATGGCATCACACAAATTATCAATAAACCTACCAGGTCCCACCCCAAAGCCGTAAACACGGGCACCCTCATAGATATCATCCTAACCAACTTACCCTCTAAATACACTAAATACAACCAAGATCTCAGCGATCACAGCCCCATTGCCTGCATCCGTAATGGATCAGTGGTCAAACAACCTCCACTCATCACTGTCAAACGCTCCCTGAAACACTTCACCGAGCAGGCCTTTCTAATCGACCTGGCCCGGGTATCCTGGAAGGATATTGACCTCATCCCGTCAGTAGAGGATGCCTGGTTATTTAAAAAAAATGCCTTCCTCACCATCTTAAATAAGCATGCCCCATTCAAGAAATGTAGAACCAGGAACAGATATAGCCCTTGGTTCTCTCCTGACCTGACTGCCCACTGATAAATCCACTATAAGCATTTCTCTATGGCTGGCCATACTTTCCACCTGGCTATCCCTACCCCGGTCAACAGCACTGCACCCCCCACAGCAACTCGCCCAAGCCTTCCCCATTTCTCCTTCTCCCAACTCCAGTCAGCTGATGTTCTGAAAGAGCTGCAATATCTGGACCCCTACAAATCAGCCGGGCTAGACAATCTGGACCCTTTCTTTCTAAAATTATCTGCCGAAATTGTTGCAACCCCTATTATTAGCCTGTTCAACTTCTCACGTCGTCTGAGATCCCCAAAGATTGGAAAGCAGCTGCGGTCATCCCCCTCTTCAAAGGTGGGGACACTCTTGGCCCAAACTGCTACAGACCTATATCCTACCTTGCCTTTCCAAGGTCTTCGAAAGCCAAGTCAACAAACAGATTCCCAACCATTTCGAATCCCACCGCACCTTCTCCACTATGCAATCTGGTTTCAGAGCTGGTCATGGTGCACCTCAGCCACGCTCAAGGTCCTAAACGATATCTTAACTGTCATCGATAAGAAACAATACTGTGCAGCCGTATTCATTGACCTGGCCAAGGCTTTCGACTCTGTCAATCACCACATCCTCATTGGCAGACTCGATACCCTTGGTTTCTCAAATGATTGCCTCGCCTGGTTCACCAACTACTTCTCTGATAGAGTTCAGTGTGTCAAATCGGAGGGCCTGTTGTCCGGGCCTCTGGCAGTCTCTATGGGGGTGCCACAGGGTTCAATTCTTGGGTCGACTCTTTTCTCTGAAAACATCAATGATGTCGCTCTTACTGCTGGTGAGTCTCTGATCCACCTCTACGCAGACAACACCATTCTGTATACTTCTGGCCCTTCTTTGGACACTGTCTTAACAACCCTCCAGACAAGCTTCAATGCCATACAACTCTCCTTCCGTGGCCTCCAACTGCTTTTAAATACAAGTAAAACTAAATGCATGCTCTTCAACCGATCGCTGCCTGCACCTGCCCGCCCGTCCAGCATCACTACTCTGGACGGTTCTGACTTAGAATATGTGGACAACTACAAATACCTAGGTGTCTGGTTAGACTGTAAACTCTCCTTCCAGGGTCACATTAAACATCTCCAATTCAAAATTAAATCTAGAATCTGCTTCCTATTTCGCAACAAAGCATCCTTCACTCATGCTGCCAAACATACCCTCGTAAAACTGACCATCCTACCGATCCTCTACTTCAGCGATGTCATTTACAAAATAGCCTCCAATACCGTACTCAATAAATTGGATGCAGTCTATCACAGTGCCATCCGTTTTGTCACCAAAGCCCCATGTACTACCCACCACTGCGACCTGTACGCTCTCGTTGGCTGGCCCTCGCTTCATACTCATCGCCAAACCCACTGGCTCCAGGTCATCTACAAGACCCTGCTAGGTAAAGTCCCCCCTTATCTCAGCTCGCTGGTCACCATAGCAGCACCCACCTGTAGCACGCGCTCCAGCAGGTATAGCTCTCTGGTCACCCCCAAAACAAATTCTTCCTTTGGCCGCCTCTCCTTCCAGTTCTCTGCTGCCAATGACTGGAACGAACTACAAAAATCTATGAACCTGGAAACACATCTCCCTCACTAGCTTTAAGCACCAGCTGTCAGAGAAGCTCACAGATTACTGCACCTGTATATAGCCCATCTATAATTTAGCCCAAACAATTACCTCTTCCCCTACTGTATTTATTTTGCTCCTTTACACCCCATTATTTCTATCTCTACTTTGCACATTCTTCCATTCCAGTGTTTTACTTGCTATATTGTATTTACTTCGCCACCATGGCCTTTTTTGCCTTTACCTCCCTTATCTCACCTCATTTGCTCACATTGTATATAGACTTATTTTTTCTACTGTATTATTGACTGTATGTTTGTTTTACTCCATGTGTAACTCTGTGTTGTTGTATGTGTCGAACTCCTTTGCTTCATCTTGGCCAGGTCACAGTTGTAAATGAGAACTTGTTCTCAACTTGCCTACCTGGTTACATAAAGGTGAAATAAATAATAAATAAAATATGCAAAGTCACTTTAACTATACATTCATGTACATACTTCCTCAATCAACCCGACTAACCGGTGCCTGTATGTAGCCTCGCTGCTGTTATTTTTCAGTCTTTTTATTTCTTGACTTAACTATTGTTCACCTAATAGCTTTTTTGCACTGTTGGTTAGAGCCTGTAAGTAAGCATTTCACTGTAAGATCTACACCTGTTGTATTTGGCGCACGTGACAAACTTTGATTTGTTTGACCGATGCGCCACTCCGGATCCCAAACACTAGTCTTGCACCTTGATAAAGCATTATGGAACACACTAACTGAAACAAAACTGGACACACAAGTTAACAAATGTTGACTTTTCACCCTTTTAATTCAACAGAATATTGCTGCTGGTGGTCATTTTATTCACAATACCAACACTGTGCCTTGCAAAATGCAGACTCCAATACAGTGCCCAAGCTGCCATTCTTCCTCAAGAGTTAGTGATTCAACATGTCTGGGTCATGTTCATTTGGGCACACAGTACCAAAACGGTTTGCAACAGAAAATGTGCACTTATTGGACAAGTCCAGGTAGTCCCTCCCTGTTTCAGTCTGTTAGTCCCTTATGAATACAACACTGAGGTTAACAACCTCAACAACCATAAATTGCCATCTTACTCATGACTTCAACCATAGCGTATTCCAGTGCAACCATAACTCACTCTGAATAGGGCCAGGAGTTTTTCCCTGACCAGGGACCCTAGTTAGGGTTGCAAAATTCTGTGAACTTTCAATAAATTCCCTGGTTTTCCAGAAATTCGAGTTGGAGGATTCTGGATTTCCTGCTTATTTCCTCCTGATTCTTGGAATCCTCCTACTGGTATTTCAGGGAATTTATTGAAAGTTCCTGGAATTCTGCAAGCAGCCCCGTTTAAAGCCTATAACTATGGCCAAAGGTTTTTCCCTGGGCAGGGATAACGCCTGTCCCCAATGACCATCAGAAGGTGATCTAACTGGTGGGAGGTCAGGACGTCTTTTATTGGAACTTTATTCAAAACAATTGAAAAATAAAAAACAAAAACGTACAATGTAGAAGACCGTGTCACAGATCAAGGAAAAGTAAAACTTCTAACACCATTCGTCTCCCGTGCAACAGGTTGAGTTAAACAGACTAGTGTTATGGGATGTATGCAGTAGGTAACTTCCCACTGTAGATGTACCCGTGGTTATGTTAACTAGCATTCCACAATCACTGAAGTCTTCCGCTGTGCAAACACACAAAGACACTCATACAGACACTCACGTTTATCGTAACTTGTGGGGACACATTCTAAATACTGTAGTCACACACACACAGAGAAAACAAAAATATAATTCACGGAACATAAAATCAAAACCAAAGCTCAAAATGTATGAAGACCAAGCAACTTAGGCGATGGGAATGTTCCAAATGAAGGAGAAATCAAACTACCAAGCAACTAAAATAATCACCTTCAAAAGCAAAACCTCCCACTCTTAATCATTTTACCATTAACGTCATTGATTGTAATCTTTAGAAATCAATGTTAATTTCAGTAAATGCAGTATTAGTAGTGTAGGACTAGAAGGAAGTCACTTGAATAGACAGTTTGGCTGTGGTAAATACAATTAAAAAGGGGAAAGTGGGATTTCATTGGGTGAGTGATGAGCATTTCCGGAAGTAAATCTGGCTTTCATGGTTTCGAGTTCAAATCTCCCAAGTTCATGTTTTTATTGACAGATAAAACAAGGGAAGATTTCAGGGAACCAAAGTGAAAGATAACAGTCCCTAGAAATCCATCCCATTATTCAGCTCCCAGGCAAAGCAATAGTTTGTTCTCTTCGCATATTTATTTAAACAAGTGGTGAGTTGGATGGGGAAAGGGGAGGGACAGGGAAAGGACTGCCAGCTCAGAATCCCTTCAGAACAAAAAATATATTATTTTTTATTTATTTTTTAAATGGCCCGGATTCTGTTGACTGGTTGGGTTAAGTGGTAGTAGCCTTTCTTTATTCTCGCTCTTTATGAGTCTCAGCCGAGCCTCTCACTGTGTCTGGAGAGAAAGAACAGAGTAAGAGTACAGAGTCAGAGAACCACAACAACCAGTAACATCTTCAGCCTGGATGCCAAAAACAGACTGCAACCCAGGCCAGTACACCTCAGGACAGAACGCACACACCTAGGCAACATACAACACACAACTTGTTAGACATACACATCTGAGAACTGTCACAGTACACTCAGGGTGTAACTTTACCTGCTGGCCTTGCTGAGGGGTAGCAGGCTGTCCTGGGGCCTGTCCTGTTTGGCCGTAGTAAGCAGCCTGCTGCCTGTAGTACTCTGCCCAGGCTGCACTGTAGTCCTGCTGGCCTCCACCTGGGGCTGCTGGGGCACCTGCTGCTCCTGGCCCTGCTGCAGAGCCTTCTGCCTGGGCTAGGGGAGCAGAGGAGAGGGGTCTTATGGATGAAGAAGAGATATGCTATGATCGACAAGGTTAACATGAAAGATTCATGTTCTTAAAGCACTGGTTCACTTCAAAATTAAAGTTTGTCAGATGATTTTAGACCTTGAAAGTAATCTAAAGTCAAGCGTAGTCAACAGCCCACAACAGTAGAGACAGCTATACGCCTCGATACAAAATGACATGGGAAAGATAGACACGGTCTAAAATGACTAAATTAGACAGTGCCCATCTTTCCTATTCTAAGAGGGAAACAACTGCCATCTTTCCTCCTGTGGTGTTATTCTAGTAACTATAGTGGACCAGTGGTCTCACCAACACCCATCTTCTTGTAGTATTCCTCCCAGGCCTTGGTGTAGTCAGGCTGGCCCCCAGGGGTCTGGCTGGCCTGGGGCTGGTCTCCAGGTGCTGGGCCACCAGCGGTAGGGTTGGTGGGGGGCTGGCCGGGCCCTGCTCCCCCTGGCTGCCCTCCCTGGTAGTACTGGCCATAATAGGCTGCCCAGGCTGCGTTAGGGTCCGCGGCACCGGCTGCCTTGCCTAAAAAAGATGGCAGTTGGAGGTGAGGTCCTCATAGGGCTGAGCGTGCCCTGCTATCTGCCTGTGCTTAGAAACCAGGGGACAGAGAGAGATAGGGGGAGTTATTATCAATAGCCAACACAGAAAGACATTCTCCCATCACAGATGATTTTGATAATAGTTGCAGGGTTATGTACCACTAAAAGCTAGCCTGGCCCCAGTTTGTGCTGTACTCCTATGGACATTGTGACACCAGACAATGGAGTTGGCAAGAGAGCAGAAACATATCTGGGACCAGGCTAACTAAAACCTGCTCTCTGTTGTAACCACTGTTTTGAGATGACAAGGAGATAAAACTATATAGTAGGAAACCCCAAAAGAGACCACTGGTAGGCTGGATGGAGTTGACTCCATATTGCTTTCCCTTTCTCAGTCTTTTCAAATAAGTGATTACAGCGAGAGAAAACATTGGGAGGCCATTGAAAGTTATAGTTCCAATGTAACCATTTCCTGTCCACAGTGAGGGTCTGAAAGTTCAATGTTGCAGGTCACTCACTGGGGTCGTGGGTTACTTGGGGCTGCCACTGCTGGTAGGTGTTGCCCCAGCCCTGTGGGGGGTAGCCATGAAGACCTCCACTTGAGAGGGATAGAGAAAACCCAGTTACTAATCAGTAGACTTCCATTGGTCCAATCAATGATTGTATCGTTGTAATGTAACATTTTAGCCAGTAGAGGCCTGTAAAAGCCAGAGTTTGGGATGACTACATTTCCAGTCTCCACTCACTGTGGTCCAGGGGCTCCTGGGGGTCCTGGGTTGTAGGGACCAGGATTATAGGGACCCATGGGGCCTGGTCCACCAGGACCTGGACAAACAGGACAGAGGGGACCCTGGAAAGCACAACCAGTTAGATGCATGGACATGAATGTTCACATCTATGGTGAAAAGACTGAAAGCAACTCAATTGCCAGTTTGACTCCATTGATTGTGCGTTGAAGCAATCATGTCCATTTCCCCAAATGAGTTTCCCAACACCACAAACCCATCCATCCATCCTTCAGCCCTTTCCTCCTTACCCTGAGCAGGAACCCTGCATACCTCGATCTTGTCCTCGATGAGCTGCTTGGCGTGATCTATCTGCTGCGGAGAGCCTCGAATGACAAAGAGCTTGAAGTTAGGATCCCCGTTGGGGGGCAGCTGGCGGGAGATCTCCACAAAGGCCCCAGTCTGCTGGTTGATGGCCTTGATGTTCTCCCCGCCCCGTCCGATCACCAGGCCACACTTGTGGGCCGGAATGGAGAAAGTCATCTCCCCTCCTCCACCACCAGGGGGACCCCAGCTCCCCTGGTCCCCTCTGCTGCGGCCCCTGCCGCCACCACTCGGGGACATGCCTGGAGGCCCGGGAGGACCCTGAGAAGGAAGGAGGGTGGAAGAGAGAGAGAGAGAAAAGGAGGGTGGAAGAGAGAGAGAGAAAGGAGGGTGGATGAGAGAGAGAGAAAAGGGTCTTAATACAATTTATATTTAAGTCCTGGTCCTGGACGTCAGAAAGTCAGTTTGTTTAAAATGAAGATATTTACCTCCTAATAACAGTAATGTACTGAATGGGGAATTATGGGAATGCTCTCGGACTATCATTTGTCTAGGTTATGGAGTCCATTTGTTTACAATGTTCCATTTGTTTACAATGTTCCAGTGGTTCACTAAATGTGTTGAATGTTGTATGTTCCACAAGGCACAGCATCATGGCAGCTCTAATACACTTGTATGTAAACAGTTCCAAGCTGGCATGTGAGCAGTGGCTGTTTTTCAGATACTCTACGTGTGTGTGTGTGTGTGTGTGTGTGTGAGGTATGTACCCCCTGTCCTACCTCCTCTCTGACCCTGATGCTCTGCAGTAGCTCCTGGATGATCTGGGCAGCATTGTCACAGCAGTCTGGTGGGCCCATGATGTGGGCCATCTTATCAGGACCTGTGCCATCATCTGCAACGACAGGACATTTCCTCTGAGACTTGTGCAACACCACAACCAGAATGTAGAGCTTGTTAGTAGACACCACACAACTTGTGAGTAAACCGTGTAAATGAGTCGAGTAAAAGTAGTTCATACGACATGACTATGAAACGTTATATACCTGGTTTAAACTGTATCCTAACTCCTGCGTCGTTCTGAATCTTCTTGATCATCTCCCCGTTGCGACCAATCACCACCCCGACAGAGTGTCGTGGCACTGGAACCTAGCCAATCAGAGAGCAGGTTAGACAGCGCCAAATAGATTAGACTGATAGCTATAGGAAGGTGCTCACTCTCATACAAATAAAACCTGTGATGGGGAATGTGAGTCCCTCTCCACACACACACACACCTCCCTCTCACTTACGTCCATGGCTCCCCCACCTCCCCCCATGCGGGAGCCATACTCGTTCCTGTCTCCGAAGCCAGGCTGATCCCTCTCCCTCAGTATCTCCTGCACCAACTCCATGGCTTGCTGGGCAGACCCACAGGACACATTTTCTAATTCAAACAACTTTATGAAGTCTCCTCAGGGAGAACAGCATTAGCACATCAAAAGTTGCTACCAAATCCCCCATCTGCAGAGCTGCAGTACAGCATGCCAATTCAATATGGGATGCAGATTGTAGCAAGGCCTTGTGTTACCTCCACTTTGTATGGCTCCCCGATGATGCGCAGGGGCTTGTCCATGTTGGGTCCCTGAGACGCGTCCTGAATCAGGATCATCTTCACTCCTGCTCGCTCCTGTCAACGCCGCAGACAGACAGCATGGTCAGCTCTGCTCAACCAACTGATGGCAATGATTCACTCAACTCTCACTCACATGGCCCATGAAACACTTGTGTAATGACATACGAGATTTTCCTGCTTATATTTATTTATTGCTCTGTAGATTTAACAACCCAAAAAATGATTTGCATGACTGCACACATCAGCCTGTTTGCGATGAAACTGTCAATATCTCAAAACACACACGTCAATGTGTTGTGGAACACTTCTCTGGCTACTGGTGAGGCCGACTGTTTGTATATACCTGTAGCTGTTTGATGGTCTCCCCTCCCTTGCCGATGATGAGGCCAGCCTTGCCTGCGGGAATCATCATCTCCTGCCCTGAGCCACTCTGTCCATTGGTCGCCTCGTGGAAGGATGAGGGGGGCGTGCCCCTCCCCCGAGACACAATCTCATCCAATAAAATCTTGGCTTTCCTAGTCAGAGGGGAAGAGCGAGAGGGGTGGGTCAGCTCAACTGATGAGTGCAACAGCACACATTAATAGTGGAACTACAGAGATATGCCATACATAAAGATAGCGCTGTGTAAATTCAGTGGCTAGAGGTGAACAGCATCTTGTGATAACAATACAAAATGTCACAATTAGCTAGTAGGATCTCACTTACTGTATGGAGTCTGGGGACCCTGTGAGAGAGACACTCCTCTCTGGTAAACCTCCACTGTCTGAAAACAACCAACAGTCAATTACACACACACACGAAGAGAGTTCAACTATAGCTCTGGTTCTAACCATTGACTATAAAGGCCACACTTGCCAGTCCCTCACCTGAGGCTATCTGAACCTTGCAGCCTGATTCCTGCTGGATCTTGTTGATCTGTTCTCCGCCCCGGCCAATGACTGGAGGAGAGGAAGAGGGGAGAGCTGTTAGTTTTATTGATTCTGATGTTCATGATGAGTCCAGTAATGTTCAAATTCAACACATGAACACAAAAAAACTAATCCGGTGACCATGTTGGAGAAAGTGCACTTACTGAGTCCCACCATTCCATCAGGAACACTGTACTCCTCTGAGGTGGTTGTGAGCCTGGCACTGTGGGAGAGAGAAGCCAAGCACAACAGTTCGTTATCCAAATCGTCAACATATTGTCACCATTAATCTTCTGCTGAAGAACTAATTCCAATCACCTATTCCTATTCCACTTCATTTTAGAGATCTACTTGGATTGTTATGGATTAATTATGCTAATGACTTACCTCTGCTGGGCCAGTGCTGCCAGTTGGGCTCCGATAGCTGTAAAAGGAAAGAGAGAAAGAAAGATATATAGAGAGAGGACAGGACTCAGATTACTGACACACTGAAAAATGAGGACAAGACAAACACAGGTGATGCTCACAGTGACAGACCAGGGGAGAGGGGCCGGATAGTACAGACACCGACCAGGGGAGAGGGGCCGGATAGTACAGACACCGACCAGGGGAGAGGGGCCGGATAGTACAGACACCGACCAGGGGAGAGGGGCCGGATGGTACAGACACCGACCAAGGGGAGAGGGGCCGGATGGTACAGACACCGACCAGGGGAGAGGGGCCGGATGGTACAGACACCGACCAGGGGAGAGGGGCCGGATGGTACAGACACCGACCAGGGGAGAGGGGCCGGATGGTACAGACACCGACCAGGGGAGAGGGGCCGGATGGTACAGACACCGACCAGGGGAGATGGGCCGGATGGTACAGACACCGACCAGGGGAGAGGGGCCGGATGGTACAGACACCGACCAAGGGAGAGGGGCCGGATAGTACAGACACCGACCAGGGAAGAGGGTTTGGATAGTACAGACACCGACCAGGGGAGAGGGGCTGGGTAGTACAGACACCGACCAAGGAAGAGGGGCGAAACAGTACTGACACAGAACAGGGGCCGGACAGTACAGACACCGACCAGGGGAGAGGGTTTGGATAGTACAGACACCGACCAGGGAAGAGGGTTTGGATAGTACAGACACCGACCAGGGGAGAGGGGCCGGGTAGTACAGACACCGACCAAGGAAGAGGGGCGAAACAGTACTGACACAGAACAGGGGCCGGACAGTACAGACACCGACCAGGGGAGAGGGTTTGGATAGTACAGACACCGACCAGGGAAGAGGGTTTGGATAGTACAGACACCGACCAGGGGAGAGGGTTTGGATAGTACAGACACCGACCAGGGGAGAGGGTTTGGATAGTACAGACACCGACCAGGGGAGAGGGTTTTGGATAGTACAGAGACCGACCAGGGGAGAGGGTTTGGATAGTACAGACACCGACCAGGGGAGAGGGTTTGGATAGTACAGACACCGACCAGGGGAGAGGGTTTGGATAGTACAGACACCGACCAGGGAAGAGGGTTTGGATAGTACAGACACCGACCAGGGGAGAGGGGCCGGGTAGTACAGACACCGACCAAGGAAGAGGGGCGAAACAGTACTGACACAGAACAGGGGCCGGACAGTACAGACACCGACCAGGGGAGAGGGTTGACATTCCTGTAAGAGCAGGTTTTGTAGGTAGTAGGAGACATGAGGAAGAGCAACTTACAGAGAGCTGTGGCTGAGTCCACATCACTCTGTGGAGCCATTTTCTTGCTCTCAGGTTGATCTGTGGGAAGAAAAAAACAAGTAAACAAAGGTTGAATCTGATCTCACAATAATCTGTGTGCACACACTCCAGTTATCAGACGTTCACATGGGCAGTGGCCCTTTCACAGTCCCCAGCAGTGTGTGTGTGTGTGTGTACCTGGGTCCTCCAGCTGTCGTTTCTGTGCTGTGAAGGGAAAGACGTCTGGTGCATTGATGTTGTTCATAGGGGCTACCCCTGCACATTCACCAATCTTGGCAGCAATCTGATGCACAAAAGTTGAAGTCACTTGAACACATAACAGATATTCAAAGAGCGATGACATGATGAGAATGTCTGATTTATTTGTGCTGGTCCTGGGTATTAACTAACGTTGATAAGCAACTTCAAATATTACATGAGATGCTAATTGTTTGTTAGCGGAATGATGGTAATTCAACTCAAGCGGGCAAACTTAACAGTGTTGGCTGGCTAGCTGAGGATATATACTTTGTTGGGAATGCACTCAAAAACACAGACACGCTGAGGGCTCGAAGCCTGCTTGTCCATCATCAGGACTTTGTCTTTGCATGCAGCAGAAGCAGCCAGCTCTCAACAACACAACAACATTGGGAGACGGCGAACATTGGTAACAACATCATAACGGTATTTCTGCAGTGGCACGTCAACTGGGTCTTCAAATTCACTTGACTTATAAACGTTAACTAGAGAGCTATAATAATCATAACTGCCAACAGTATTGATTGGTCGCCAAACATAGTCAGCCAGCTTTGCAAGCTAACAACCACGAAACAAGAAAATAGTCACATTTTCTTCACCCCTTCCCAGTGGCACTCACGCGCATAGCTACACTGCCTCCCGCTTCTGTCTCACCTGCCGGGCCCGTTGTACCGCGTCTGCAAAGGCATCTTTTTTTATTCCACCACCGTTACCGATAGCTAGATGTCCGCCGAGAGGAGCTCCAGCCCCGGGTGCCGGTACCGAGCTGTACTCCGACATATTTGCGGAGGGAAGATAGAAGAAAATACGAAAGTTAAAGTGGTGTTTAGGCCAGGACAGACTGCGCAGGAGCGGAAAGTCAGACGATCAAATATTCCGGAGGGGAAAGCAACCGGAGATGGAGCACTGAGAGCGGGAGCAAGGTTTAGATGACTTTTCTACAAATAATGTAAAAACATAAGGTTATAATTACATTATCTGAAGACACTTTATTACAAAATATGAGTTTCAACCCCCAACGTTTCGGAACATTTTGAAGATAACTTTTGTCAAAGGCAGTCAAAATAACCTTCACATCTTCCGTCTGTGCCTATACGGTTTATGGTCTGTGCACTGATCAGAGTATGCATTTGTAGTAGCTGTCATAATTTCCACCTGTACAGTACATTTATTAGCAAACCTTGATGGATCATCACTAATACAACAATGAATAACATCTACTTCACTCTCATTTATTTCAAAACTAGACAGCAGTGGGTTGATCTTTGATCTGCTTTTTGTTTAGAAACAACTGCTACTTATTTACAATATCACGTGGGGTGGAGCCTTGCAGTCCAAACATCAACAACTGTTCGTGACGTGTACATGTTCTGCCACTGTGAGTGGTGGAGTTGGTGACGCTAACGCGCAAGTCAATTTGGCGCCCTTTGGGCTAGACGAGTCAGGCGGGATTTTTGGAAGACTGAAGCCAAACCTCCAGTGTACCCAAAATATGGAATTATTTTTTATATGTGTGTTTAATTCGTCGTTAATATCTAGAATTTACTTTGCAGTTACATGTTAAAACTTCGTTGTAGTTTCGTTAAGCGTTTTGGGCAGCTTGCTAGCCGACTATTTTCCAACTAAGGTTAGCCATGTCATCCAACAATAGTCGGATATAGCTAGCTAGCTAGCTAGATAGATATTATATTAAGATATTTATTTCCCTAGACAGACAGTTAGATAGCAAGCTATCAACTTTGCCACACAATGACAGTTCGCGTAGCTTAGAGGTTGTGTCTTCTAGAGGGATCAAGGAGAAGAGCTGGTAAGTTGTGTTCTTTTGTTTTAGCTTACTACCACATCCACCATTGATCTACAGTTGCCGCTTTTAAGGTTAACTGACTACTACTAGTGAGTAGGTAAGTTACCTAAGTACTTAACTGAACCAGAATGCACCAACTAGTTAGTCACTGCAACTAAAACCATTTAATTATTTTAGGTCAGTGAAATTATGGCTGGTGTCGTTGCTATGGCATCTGTCATTGAAGATTTTGAAACTCAGGTATGTCCAACCAAATTCCATCTGTCTACACTAGCCTGTGTCAACGCATTGGATATATTTTTTAAATTGCATAGTTTTAATAATAGAGAGCGTAATCGTCGCACCTTGTTTTACAGCCATGCAAGAGATCATGCAAAGATGCCCATGCTCCTCCTGTCAAGATGATCACAAACTACTTTTCCCCTGTGCCCAAGCCCATGGAGAAACCATTCTCCCCACCCAGGTCCAACAACATCATGGATTACTTCAGCCGGAAGACCACACCAGTTAGAGAGAAAGGTAGTACCCCAGAGCAGACTAAGGAGAACCGCCTGGGGCCCCAGCCCTCTGAATCACCAGCCAGCCTAGACAGCCCTGTGAGGCTGCCGGCCAAGCCCCGTCAGAAACAGGGCAGGAAGCCCAGCAAAGTTGCCCGGCAGTTACAGGAGACTGATGCTGATGTAGGTTCCACTGAGACGGAGGAGTGTGTGGTCTTAGAGGGGCCAGGAGATGAGGGCAACGTAGTGAGCAGCAGCTGTGGCTTCCTGGGTAGTGACACAGCTGCCCTGCTGGCCCAGTTCAGTGCTGATGCTGGCATGGCTGGAGACACCTGTGGTAAGAATGACCATGGCGCGGCATGTCCTGAGAAGGCTCAGAAAGACCATCATCCCAAGGTGCACTCTAAAAAAAGGGCTCCTCTGAAGAAAAAGGAAAGTCGCGACGGTTCTCCCAAAATTCCTAGAAAAGACAAGGTCAGTAAGGCTAAAGCCAAGCAGCAGGGGGATAAGGAAACAGAGGAGTATGTGCCCGAGGTCCAGGAGGCTGAGCTCTCATTGTGTGATGCAAGCTTAGAGGTGAACGTGGGAGAGGCGTCTCAGTTGAACGGGAGCACCGTCACCATCTCCTTTGAGGACTTCCTGCAGACTCAGGGCCAGGGAGAGGAGAAAGTGGGAGAGAAAAGCAGAGTTGACCCGGAGCCAGAAGACACGTTGGATGTACCCAAAGCCAAAGAGCTTTGTCCCCTGCAGATATCTCCTCGAACCCTCACCATCCAAGCTGAGGTGCACACCATTTCCCCCGGCCACGAGCCAGTCCTGGTTGCAGAGAAAAATATTGCCTCCATCTTCTCCAGGGAAAAAGAAGGGAGCCTAGCACCTGTAGTGGTGAAGACTGCTTCCTTTCCTCATCCCCAGTCTAGACTGGAGCTGCTGCCTGCCCCCAAAAGGAGGTCCAACGTGGTCCTGCAGGAGGAGGACCTGGAGCTCAGTGTCGTTGAGTCTGAATCATCCACTCCCAAGTGCAGCCAGACTGAGCGGAAGCAGTTCATGAGTGCTTTCAAGCAGCCAGCCAAGCCCGGCAAGGGCCCTGGGAAGCAGCCTGTGGACAAGGCCTTGGGGGAGGCTGTGGAGGAGGAGAACCACTCTGCTGCCCCAACAGAGGAGCAGCCAGGTAAAAATGCAGCTAAGAAGAAACCGCAGAGACGAGGGAGGAAGAAGGCCTTGGAGCAGGAGTCAGTTCCCTCACCCGCGGCACAAGAAGACCATGTTCCCATGGAGACTGACGCTGTGGAGACTGATTCTAAACCCAAAGGGGAGTCCAACACTGAGGCTAAACCTGAAGCAGAGCCCACCCCCTCCACACCAACAACAGTCAGGAGGTCCACCAGAGAAGCCCCTTGCAGGCAGACACCTGTTGTTGATCCAGTAACCCCAGTGAGGAAAACAAAAAAAGAAAGAGTGAAAGATGTTGCAGCAGTCACCGTGGACTGCCCTGTCCAGATGTCCACCCCGAAGTCAGACAAGTCCAGACACAGGCTGTTCAGAGCACAGATGGTCTGTCCACCAGACAAGACAGGAAGTCCCATCAGGTGAGGGATGGCCAAGATGTCTTTAAGCATAGTTTTTAATTGTCTCGCTTGTGCATCCTGTTGGTCAGTAACAGAGAGGCAATAGGTTTGGACATAGATTGACTCGTCCACAATGGAGGCCTGTCCCTAGTCTGGACACTGTTTTAAAGGCAGGACGATACATTACTACAGAGTCAGACAGTAGTGCCTTAGCTTCATGCTGACTTTGTAATATCTAGTTTGCATTGTATATGTTTGAAAATAAAAAAATTGGGCATTTCATTTGTTTTTGCTGTTTTGACTACCTTTGCAGAAACTATTATCATTTTATTCTTACCTTGAACCTTCAGGATGAAATTTACAAGAGTCGTCTTCCGAAGCTCTGCATCAAAGTCTGAGGGTGGAAGTGATTTTGAAATCCTAAGTCCCCTAGCCACTAAGGTAATAGCCTCTGTTTTTATCAGTTGGAATATGAAACCGATGTTTTGAATTAGCAACTATAATTCAGCACACACCTTCCTTTCACTTGTAGTTTTTCTTCTTAAACTCATTTGAATCCTCTTGATCAGGAATCCAATGCATCGAAAAAGAGAAAAAAGGCAAAGAAGTTGGTGAAGAAAGCCCGGGAGATACAGCAGAGTAAAAAGGCCTCAGCGGATAAGGAGGGTCAGAGGTCTTTCCGACGCTCCACCCGGAGCCAGGGCAAGAAGAGCTACAATGAAGATGAGGTACACTACAGTTCTAATGACATTTCAGTTAAAGATTGTAGGCTTTTCCTTACTTGGGAGAAGATGTTCTACTCTGGCTCAGTATGTAGTTGTACTCTACAATTCATGCTCCATTGATAACAATTGTCATATTAGAGATGATGCATGTACTTTTCAATACACCTGACTATCTTGTTTCCTGTCCATTTCTCCAACTGTGAGACGAAGCACAAGTACAGAAAGGCTTTGTTTCATAGATAACCCGCTAAACCTTTATTTTTGCGAACCACTGTTTGTGCAGAACTCAGTGGTTTGGGTGGAGGATAGCCAGGATGGCTCTGCTCTGACTGCCAAGGAGAAGGGAACAGCTCAGAAACGCAGTCTAAATGATGTATTGGGGAAAAAAGCACCTGCCAGCAAGGGGGCCAATAATCCAGCAGGTACTTTATCACTGTTAACTGAAGTCGTAACATGATTATAGAAAACATCTATCATTTGCTCACCCTGAAGTGTTCTGGCTACAGGATGTACACAGGCTGTAGTTATTTTTTAGAAAGGGAATTTTTGACATTGCACAATTTATTTTCAAAGCCTGGAGGAGAAGGGGAAGTGTATTATTTGTGTAGCGTGACAAGGTGAAAGCCGTACTTTGTTATGATTGTTAATTAAGCATTTCATTGTTTGAAGCATTACATTTGTTAAATGTAATTTGTATTTTGTGTAGACATACTTGATGAAATCTTGTCTTATATGGGCTGAGTACCAATTGCTGTATGACTATGATTTTATTTATTTTTGGTATATGTATGTATTGAAGGACACTAACATTAATGTTTTGTGTATTTTTTTTTTTACCTTCCAAAGTGGCTCCCATGTTCCTTGGGAAAAAAGCACAGAGGACATCAGTCATATCCATCTTTGATGATCGCAGGTACACTTATTACAGACTTGCAGCTTATTACCAATAACACTGTTTGGTCTATATTCAACATTTTTGCAGACCTCAACAAGACCTTTGACCTTACACCCCTAATGTGGCTCTTACCCCTTCTAGCTGTGATGCTTCAGAGAACTCTCAGGATGATGAACAGTTCCGAGCCCGCAGAGAGTTCCTGAAGAGTGGCCTCCCAGAGTCCTTCAAGAAGCAGATAGCCAAAACCGTTGCCACCAATGAGGCCTACGCAGTCTCCTGCTCCTCCTTCCAGCCTGTAGTGCACGTGCTGCAGGCGTCACAGGGTGTGTGTTTTCTCCTTGCTAGCTCTGTCCCTTCCATCCAAGTGTTCTTATTAGTTGTATAAAGCAGAAGGGGTGCCACTCACTGATGTTTAGATGTTTTGAATGGACATTTTTACTAAGGTAAATCTTAAGCAACTGATAGGTAATGAGTGTGCACTGCACTGAGATTTTTATTAAATAATTAGTGTGCCATAACTGGGATTTGAACTGAAAACCTTAGCCTTTTCAGCGTGCTTCCTGCTCAAGTGTTCCCTCTGTGTTCTCCATCTAATTACGTTTTTCTTGGCCCTTGGACAGAGTGTCCTCTCTGGAGTCTACCATGGCCTGTTTCTCCTCGCTTACACTTCCTGAAGGAGCTTCGATGTCTACCATCAAACCAGCTTCCATCCCTCGATAGTTCCACTTGCTGTAAGACTGAGCCAGCATCCAGAGCGCACACTGAAAGGGTATGTTGTAATATTATTTTACACATTTCATATTTCACTGGTAATATCCCATGTAATATTTACTGGTGTAGTTTTGTTTGTTAATCAACTTTAGATAACTGAATAATTTGTTCTGAACAGGGGTCTGGCTGGCGAGAAGATTTCTCTGAGCCTATTCGTAAGCTCCTAATGGAGGAGATCAGTGCATCCAACCCTCCTTTCCCCGTCCAGCGGTTTCTCACACGCTTTCTGAAGAGGCGGGCGGACCACCTCCAGGAATGCACAGCTTCAGAGGCAGACCCCAGTACCAAACTCGCCAGCAGTGCCCCAGCATCAACAGAGCCTGTGGGGAGAAAGAGGAAGAGAGTGGAAGAGGGTGAGGGGGCCGTGGGAAAGGTGGCCAAGAAGCAGATGTCCAGGAGGTCGGAGAAGAAGATCATTGTGATCGACGGGGGCACCATCTCCCCCGAACCTGAGCCACCCAGGAGGGGAGGGCGAGGGAGGAGGCGCAAGCAACAGGAGAACGAGGAGATGAAAACACCACTCCCCTACCAAAAGGACCCTGTGGGACTCCTGGAGGATTCGCCACTGGCTATCAACTCTGTCAAAGATGGTAAGAGGGCAAATAAGAAATGATTTCTCTGTAAAAACCTCTATCTGTGGTAGCTGAAACATGGCCTTTCAGTTAGATGCTTAAATGTGCTTCCTTTTCATAACATTACAAAATACATTTTTGAATAGTCTTTAGTACCGTAATTGCTGGACTATAAGCCGCTACTTTATTCCCACACTTTGAACCTCTCGGTTTGTACAATGACGCGGCTAATTTATGGATTTTTCCCGCTTTCGCAAGATTCTTGCCGCCAAAAAACTGAGCACCGTCACATAATGTGACGTAAATCGAGGGCGCTCAAACTTCCCATCATTCTGATTACGGTAGTCATTTTGTCACCCTCATCATGGCAAAGACACGGAGAAATGCATATGATGCAGCTTTCAAGTTGAAGGCGATCGATCTGGCTGTTGGATAAAGAAATAGAGCTGCTGCATGGGAGCTTGGCCTTAATGAGTCGATTATAAGACTTTGTAAACAGCAGCGTGAGGAACTGACTCAGTGCAAAAAGACAACAAACCTTTCAGAGGGAAGAAAAGCAGATGGCCCAAAGTATTTGCAGCCACTCGACATCAGCGTAAATCGTGCATTTAAGGTGGCGCTCCGTGTTCAGTGGGAGGCTTGGATGACAAGTGGGGAGAAATCCTTCACTAAAACTGGCAGACTTGACCTTAAGTTGCTCTTCGCAGTGGGTCCTGACAGCGTGGAGCATTGTCAAAAAATCCACTATCATCAACGGGTTTCGAAAGGCTGGACTGCTGCGTGTTGAAGAGGGCAGCATGAGCTCAGCGGGGTATTTGTCTCCGGATGAAAGTGACGAGAGCGACAATGAAAACGATCCAACATCGGATGAAGCAATTCTGAGGCTATTCAACTCCGACACCGAAGGAGATGACTTCAGTGGTTTCAGTGCACAGGAGGAGGCTTGGTAGGCTACTGTTTTAATTTTTGTTACAAGCCGTGTTTCGTTTAAAGGCTGTGTAAAGTTAATTTGTTTCAATGTACGGCTTATAGACATGTGCGGTGTATTTATGTACAAAATACATATTTTTTAATAATTCAGTGGGTGCGGTTTATATTCAGGTGCGCTTAATAGTCCAGCAATTACGGTAACTGCTTTTTTTATTCCACCAGACTCCGTAAAAGAGGATATGTTGTGGACAGAGAAGTACCAACCACAGCACTCCAATGACGTCATAGGCAACATTGCCTCAGTGAGGAGGCTGCACAGGTAAGGGATTGTGGTGTATCTACTTATTGACTCAACTGAATAGCTCAGTAGCTAGTTGTACTAGGCACCCTGCAGGCTCTACACAGGTATTACAGATATACAGTACATGGACACCTGCTCGTCAAACATCTTGTTCTAAAATTATGGGCATTAATATGGAGTTGGTCCCACTTTTGCTGCAAAACAGCCTCCACTCTTCTGGGAAGGCTTTCCACTAGATGTTGGAACATTGCTGCGGGGACTTGCTTTCCATTCAGCCACGAGCATTAGTGAGGTTGGGCACTAATGTTAGGCCTAGATCGCAGTCGGCATTCCAATTCCTCCCAAAGGTGTTTGATGTTGTTGAAGTCAGGGCTCTGTGCAGGCCACTCAAGTTCTTCCACACCGATCTCAACAAAATATTTCTGTGTGGAACGCGCTTTGTGCACGGGGCATGCTGAAACAGGAAAAGGCTTTCCCCAACCTGTTGCCACAAAGTTGGAAGCACAGAATCGTCTTGAATGTCATTGTATGCTGTAGCGTTAAGATTTCCCTTCACTGGCACTAAGGGGCCTAGCCCAAACCATGAAAAACAGCCCCAGACCATTTATTCCTCCTCCACCATACTTGACAGTTTGCACTATGTATTCGGGCAGGTAGCGTTGGCATTGCGCATGATGGTCTTAGGCTTGTGTGCGGCTGCTTGTCCATGGAAACCCATTTTCATGAAGTTCCTGGCGAACAGTTATTGTGCTGACGTTGCTTCCAGAGGCAGTTTGGAACTCAGTAGGGAGTTTTGCAACCGAGGACATTTTTACGCACTTCAGCACTCGGCGGTCCTGTTCTGTGAGCTTGTGTGGCCCACCACTTTGCGGCTGAGCCGTTGTTGCCCCTAGACGTTTCCACTTTACAATAACAGCACTTAGAGTTGACCAGCGTAGCTCTAGCAGGGCAGAAATTTGACGAACTGACTTGTTGGAAAGTTGGCATCCTATGATGCTGCCATGTTGAAAGTCACTGAGCTCTCCCATAAGGCCATTCTACTACCAATGTTTGTCTATGAAGATTGCATGGCTGTGTGCTATGGCTTTATGAGCTTTATTGAAAGCCATTGTGTGTTACATGCCATTAATTCAATGAATCTGTCATGTAATTTTGCATAAACCAATCCGTTTGCAGTTGGCTGAGGGAATGGAAGCTCAGAGCTGACAGGGAAGAGAGGAAGAAACAGAAGGAAAAGAAACAGGAGGAAAAGAAACAGGATGACGACAACAATGGTAAGAGACGGTCACCTTAGAATAGAGGGCTCAGCCATTTTTTCCAAGATTTTGCTCTTGTATTTTCAGATAGCACTATGACTGTTTAAGCACGAACACATTTTTCCCTCCTTTGAAATAGTTACATAATCCTATATAAAAGTAACTTTTTTTCAAAGTTATCACAGAGTAAACTTAAAGCAGCCTGCTGTTCCCCTCTTGGCTACACAGACTCATGGGACACTAAAGGCGGGGACTCTCAGGAGGGGGAAGACTTTATGTGTAACACCCTGCTGATCACTGGTCCCACGGGGGTCGGCAAGACCGCTGCCGTTTACGCCTGCGCCCAGGAACTCGGCTTTAAGGTCTGTTCATTCTTTACTCCACTTGCCTAACACAGCAGTCACCAACCTTTTATGCTTTGTGACCCACTGGTCGATCACAAGCCAATTTTTTAATTTTTTTTATCATGTTTCTGCATACAAATTTCAATGCACTCACTTTACACTCTGAAATATATTTATAAAGCCCTTTTTACATCAGCAGATGACACAAAGTGCTGTACAGAAACCCAGCTTAAAACCCCAAACAGCAAGTAATGCAGATGTAGAAGCACAGTGGCTAGGAAAAACTCTCTAGAAAGACAAAAACCTAGGCAGAACAGTTGGACCCGGAGCAGCAGCAGCAGCACAACCAGGTGGACTGGGGACAGCCAGGAGTCATCAGGCCAGGTAGTCCTGAGGCATGATCCTAGGGCTCAGGTCCTCCAGGAGGGAGAGATAGAAAGAGAGAATTTGAGGAATCATACTTAAATTCACACAGGACACCAGATAAGACAGGAGAATACACCAGATATAAGACTGGCCCTAGCCCCCCAGCACATAGACTATTGCAGCATAGATACTGGAGGCTGAGTCAGGGGTGGGGGGGACACTGTGGCCCTGTCCGACAATACGGACAGGACCAACCAGGCAGGATATAACCCCACCCACTTTGCCAGAGCACAGCCCCCACCCCACTAGAGGGATATCAACAGACCACCAACTTACTACCCTGAGACAAGGCTGAGTATAGCCCACTAAGATCTCCCCCACCACACGAGCCCGAGGGGGCGCAAACTGGAAAACAGGACGATCACATCAGTGACTCAACCCATTCAAGTGACGCACCCCTCCTAGGGATGGAATGGAAGAGCACTAGTAAGCCAGTGACTCAGCCCCCGTAATATGGTCAGAGGCAGAGAATCCCAGTGTAGAGATGGGAGCTGGCCAGGCAGAGACAGCAATGTCGATCCGGTGCCTTGCTCTTCACCTTCGCACCCCTGGGCCAGACTACACTCAATCCTAGGACCCACTGAAGAGATGAGTCTTCAATAAAGACCTAAAGGTCGAAACAGAGTCTGCGTCTCTCACATGGATAGGCAGACTATTCCATAAAAATGGAGCTCTATAGGAGAAAGCCCTACCTCCAGCTCTTTGCTTCGAAACTCTAGGGACAATAAGGAGGCCTGCGTCTTGTGACCATAGCGTACGTTTAGGTATGCACGGCAGGACCAAATCTGAGAGAGAGGTAGGAGCAAGCCCATGTAATGCTTTGTAGGTTAGCAGTAAAACCTTGAAATCAGCCCTGGCCTTAACAGGACCGTGTGTAGAGAGGCTAGCACTGGAGGAATATGATCAAATTTGGGGTTCTAGTGAAGATTCTAGCACCTGTGTTTAGTTTATTTAGTGTTTTATCCGGGTAGCTGGCGAGTATTGCATTACAGTAGTCTAATCTAGAAGTGACAAATACATGGATGAGCTTTTATGCATTTTTTTGGACAAAAAAAGTTTCTGGTTTTTGCAATGTTACGAAGATGGAAAAACATTTTCTTGAAATAGTATTGATATGTTTGTCAAAAGAGATCAGGGTCCCCAGTAACGCTGAGGTTCTTCAGTTTTATTTGAGACAACTGTACAACCATTAAGATTAATTGTCAGATCCAACAGCAGATCTTTGTTTCTTGGGACCGAGAACTAGCGTCTCTGTTTTGTCCGAGTTTGAAAGTAAAACATTTGCCTCCACCCACTTCCTTATGACTGAAACACAGGCTTCCAGGGTAGGCAATTTAGGGGCTTCACCATGTTTTATCGAAATGTACAGTTGTGAGTTGTCCTCATAGCAGTGAAAGTTAACGTTGTTTCCTATATATATATATATATATATATATATATATATATATATATATATATATATATATATATATATATATATATATAGTGCCTTGCGAAAGTATTCGGCCCCCTTGAACTTTGCGACCTTTTGCCACATTTCAGGCTTCAAACATAAAGATATAAAACTGTATTTTTTGTGAAGAATCAACAACAAGTGGGACACAATCATGAAGTGGAACGACATTTATTGGATATTTCAAACTTTTTTAACAAATCAAAAACTGAAAAATTGGGCGTGCAAAATTATTCAGCCCCCTTAAGTTAATACTTTGTAGCGCCACCTTTTGCTGCGATTACAGCTGTAAGTCGCTTGGGGTATGTCTCTATCAGTTTTGCACATCGAGAGACTGAAATTTTTTCCCATTCCTCCTTGCAAAACAGCTCGAGCTCAGTGAGGTTGGATGGAGAGCATTTGTGAACAGCAGTTTTCAGTTCTTTCCACAGATTCTCGATTGGATTCAGGTCTGGACTTTGACTTGGCCATTCTAACACCTGGATATGTTTATTTTATAACCGTTCCATTGTAGATTTTGCTTTATGTTTTGGATCATTGTCTTGTTGGAAGACAAATCTCCGCCCCAGTCTCAGGTCTTTTGCAGACTCCATCAGGTTTTCTTCCAGAATGGTCCTGTATTTGGCTCCATCCATCTTCCCATCAATTTTAACCATCTTCCCTGTCCCTGCTGAAGAAAAGCAGGCCCAAACCATGATGCTGCCACCACCATGTTTGACAGTGGGGATGGTGTGTTCAGCTGTGTTGCTTTTACGCCAAAAATAACGTTTTGCATTGTTGCCAAAAAGTTCAATTTTGGTTTCATCTGACCAGAGCACCTTCTTCCACATGTTTGGTGTGTCTCCCAGGTGGCTTGTGGCAAACTTTAAACGACACTTTTTATGGATATCTTTAAGAAATGTCTTTCTTCTTGCCACTCTTCCATAAAGGCCAGATTTGTGCAATATACGACTGATTGTTGTCTTATGGACAGAGTCTCCCACCTCAGCTGTAGATCTCTGCAGTTCATCCAGAGTGATCATGGGCCTCTTGGCTGCATCTCTGATCAGTCTTCTCCTTGTATGAGCTGAAAGTTTAGAGGGACGGCCAGGTCTTGGTAGATTTGCAGTGGTCTGATACTCCTTCCATTTCAATATTATCGCTTGCACAGTGCTCCTTGGGATGTTTAAAGCTTGGGAAATCTTTTTGTATCCAAATCTGGCTTTAAACTTCTTCACAACAGTATCTCGGACCTGCCTGGTGTGTTCCTTGTTCTTCATGATGCTCTCTGCGCTTTTAACGGACCTCTGAGACTATCACAGTGCAGGTGCATTTATACAGAGACTTGATTACACACAGGTGGATTGTATTTATCATCATTAGTCATTTAGGTCAACATTGGATCATTCAGAGATCCTCACTGAACTTCTGGAGAGAGTTTGCTGCACTGAAAGTAAAGGGGCTGAATAATTTTGCACGCCCAATTTTTCAGTTTTTGATTTGTTAAAAAAGTTTGAAATATCCAATAAATGTCGTTCCACTTCATGATTGTGTCCCACTTGTTGTTGATTCTTCACAAAAAAATACAGTTTTATATCTTTATGTTTGAAGCCTGAAATGTGGCAAAAGGTCGCAAAGTTCAAGGGGGCCGAATACTTTCGCAAGGCACTGTATATATATATATATATATATATATACTGAAAACAATAGTGGTCTTAAAACAGAACCTTGACGAACTCTGAAACCAGACTGATACATTTTGTATTCATTATTTATCTTCAGGAAGGCAGTGAGTTGCTGTGCAACAGCTTTTTCAAAAATGTTTGAGAAGAATGGGAGATTCGATATAGACCAATTTTGTTTTTTACATTTTCTGGGTCAAGAGGCTTTATTACTGCCACTTTTAGTGAGTTTGGTACACATCCGGTGGATAGAGAGCCATTTATTATGTTCAACATAGGAGGGTCAAGCACAGGAAGTAGCTCTTTACTTCTGCACCATCGAGGGCATCTTGACTGGTTGCATCACTGCCTGGTATGGCAACTGCTCAGCCTCCGACTGCAATGCACTACAGAGGGTAGTGCGTATGGCCCAGTACATCACTGGGGCCAAGCTTCCTGCCATCCAGGACCTCTATACCAGGCGATGTCAGAGGAAGGCCCTAAAAATGGTCTGACTCCAGCCACCCTAGTCTTAGACTGTTCTCTCTGCTACCTCACGGCAAGCGGTATTGGAGCGCCAAGTATAAGTTCAAGAGGCTTCTAAACAGCTTCTACCCCCAAGCCATAAGATTCCTGAACATCTAATCAAATGGCTGCCCACCCCCTCTTTTACACAGCTGCTATTCTCTGTTATTATCTATGCATAGTCACTTTAATAACTCTACCTACATGTACATATTACTTCGACTAATATGTACATATTACCTCGACTAACCGGTGCCCCTGCACATTGACTCTGTCCGTTACCCCCTGTATATAGTCTCGCTATTGTTATTTTACTGCTGCTCTTTAATTACATTTTTCTAGATAATTTACACGCTCCAAATAAGTGCACTAACTCTTTTGACTCATCACATGCTCTGCTGCTACTGTTTATCGATCTTGTTGCCTTGTCACTTTGCCCATATCTACATAAACTCAGCAAAAAAATAAATGTCCTCTCACTGTCTGCTGCATTTTATTTTCAGCAAACTTAACATGTGTAAATATTTGTATGAACATAACAAGATTCAACAACTGAGACATAAACTGAACAAGTTCCACAGACATGTGACTAACAAAAATGGAATATGTGTCCCTGAACAAAGGGGGGGTCAAAATCAAAAGTAACAGTCGGTATCTGGTGTGGCCACCAGCTGCATTAAATACTGCAGTGCATCTCCTCCTCATGGACTGCACCACATTTGCCAGTTCTTGCTGTGAGATGTTACCCCACTCTTCCCCCAAGGCACCTGCAAGTTCCCAGACATTTCTGGGGGGAATGGCCCTAGCCCTCACCCTCTGATCCAACAGGTCCCAGGCGTGCTCAATGGGATTGAGATTGGGCTCTTCGCTGGCCATGCGAGAACACTGACGTTCCTGTCTTGCAGGAAATCACGCACAGAACGAGCAGTATGGCTGGTGGCATTGTCATGCTGGAGGGTCATGTCAGGATGAGCCTGCAGGAAAGGTACCACATAAGGGAGGAGGATGTCTTCCCCGTAACGCACAGCGTTGAGATTGCCTGCAATGACAACAAGCTCAGTCCGATGATGCTGTGACACACCGTCCCAGACCATGACAGACCCTCCACCTCCAAATCGATCCTGCTCCAGAGTACAGGGTTCAGTGTAACGCTCATTCCTTTGACGATAAACGCAAATCCGACCATCACCCCTGGTGAGACAAAACCGCGACTCGTCAGTGAAGAGCACTTTTTGCCAGTCCTGTCTGGTCCAGCGACGGTGGGTTTGTGCCCATAGGTGACGTTGTTGCCGATGATGTCTGGTGAGGACCTGCCTTACAACAGGCCTACAAGCCCTCAGTCCAGCCTCTCTCAGCCTATTGTGGACAGTCTGCGCACTGATTGTGTGTTCCTGGTGTAACTCGGGCAGTTGTTACCATCCTGTACCTGTCCCCCAGGTGTGATGTTCGGATGTATTGATCCTGTGCAGGTGTTGTTACACGTGGTCTGCCACTGCGAGGATGATCAGCTGTCCGTCCTGTCTCCCTGTAGCGCCGTCTTAGGCGTCTCACAGTATGGACATTGCAATTTATTGCCCTGGTCACATCTGCTATCCTCATGCCTACTTGCAGCATGCCTACGGCACGTTCACACAGATGAGCAGGGACCCTGGGCATCTTTCTTTTTGTGTTTTTCGGAGTCAGTAGAAAGACCTCTTTAGTGTCTTAAGTTTTCATAACTATGACCTTAATTGCCTACTGTCTGTAAGCTGTTAGTGTCTTAACGACCTTTCCACATGTGCGTGTTCATTAATTGTTTATGATCCATTGAACAAGCATGGGAAACAGTGTTTATACCCTTTACAATGAAGATCTGCAAAGCTATTTGTATTTTTACGAATTATCTTTGAAAGACAGGGTCCTGAAAAGGGGACGTTTCTTTTTTTTGCTGAGTTTATTTACCTCAGTTACGGTACCTTGTTCCCTCTAAGCCCGCGCGAAGCTCCCAAGTGGTTTCTTGCATCAAACAACAGTTTCAGTCACCTTATCTGAAGGACAAGTGGATAAACAGGTTAATGTCAAGCCCTGCATGTTTTTTTCAAAAGTCTCATAGAATGTAGGCCTACATTGAACACCACACATTTGCTGTTACTGTAGCCTGAATGACAGAACAGCTATTTCCATTTTAAATGTTATGGGGTGCATTTTTTTGGTGGTGGGACACTCTGGTAGGCCTACATTATGATCAAATAGCCACAGCCTACTCAGTGTTGACAGTAAATGCGCTGGAAGTTGCACAGCATTTTGTAAATGTTCAAGTTTGCGCTCAGCAGACCTGAAATTTGCTCTGTGACGAAAAACATTTGAGGGAACATTGATTGTATCCCTGCACATCGTCTGGGTACTGGTACCCCGTGTACATAGCCGAGTTATCAGTACTCATTGTGTATTTATTCCTTCTTATTGTCTTTCTATTAATTTTCTATTTTTCTCTCTGCATTGTTGAAGGGCCCATAACTTAGCATTTCACTGTTAGTCTACATCTGTTGTTTACGAAGCATGTGACATACAATTGGATTTGAAGTGTCCATATATTTGTACCTTATTTTACCAAGTAAGTTGACTAAGAACACATTCTAATTTACAGCAATGACCTGGGGAATAGTTAGGGGAGAGGAGGGGGATTATTGAGCCAATTGTAAACTAGGCATGATTAGGTGGCCATGATGGTATGAGAATTTAGTCAGGACACGAGGGTTAACACCTCTACTCTTTCGTTAAGTGCCATAGGATCTTTAGTGACCACAGAGAGTCAGAACACCTGTTTAATGTCCCATCCGAAAGACTGCACCCTGGGGCATTGGGATATTTAGACCAGAGGATTTTATTTATTTATTTAACCTAGGAAAAGGAAAGAGTGGCTCCTACTGGTCTTCTGACACCACTTCCAGCAGCATCTGGTTTCCCATCCAGGGACTGGCCAGGACCACCCTGCTTAGCTTTAGAGGCAAGCCAGTAGAGGGATGCAGGGTGGGATTCTGCCGGGTGCCATCAAATCTTTTAACATCTGTCTTAACTGTCTGTGTAATATATTATCTATGTATGCTACTTTGAAGGCAGGAAGTGTAATCGGTCATCCTTCTCCAGGTGTTTGAGGTGAATGCGTCGTCCCAGCGGAGCGGCCGTCAGATCCTGTCCCAGCTGAGGGAGGCCACCCAGTCCCACCAGGTGGACATCCAGGGGGTCAACGCCCATAAGCCGTGCTACTTCAGTAGCTCCACCGCCAGGCCTGGATCCTCACCACGTAAGTTTAGAAGAAGTTTGCCTCTCTTCTTGCAGCCCAGTGTTTCTTTGAACAAAATCATCTCTTAGGACTGTTTGGATAGAAAGTAGATAGTTTGACACTGATAAAAATCTACAAGAGATAAACGGGTAACAAACCTGAGCACCATCTCCCATTGGCCTAAATCTATGGTATCTTCAGGTTACATGCCAGTTTCATTTTACACTTACATGTTAGTCATTTAGCGGACGCTCTTATCCAGAGCGACTTGCAGGAGCAATTTGAGTCAAATACCTTGCTCAAGGACTCATAGACAGGTTGTTCACCTAGTCGGCTTGGGATTCAAACCAGCGACCTTTCGGTTACTGGCCCAACCGTCTTAACCGCTATGCTACCTGCCGCCAGTTTCTTGAGTTATGTGAAAAGTAGGATTTTTAAAGATCCAGGTTGACAGGTGAAGATTCTGCTGTCCATCTCCCAGGGAAAGTGTACTCTCCTCGAAGGGTGGTGTCCTCCCCCAGGAAGTCCCCCCGTGGAGCCACGAGGGGAGGCCTGGCCCCCACCTCCCTGGCCAAATTCTTCAAAACGGGCCGACCTGGTCCCACCAACAAGGAACCTGCCAGTGCCAGCCAAGACCAGAAGCAACCAACCGGTTAGAATGAATTCCTTGTCCTTCTTCCTCTCTAGCTTGAGGTTTCTGTCAGTCCGGTGTTAAACAGTCTAGGTCCTAAATTAAACACAGCAGGGAAGCTTTATTCCCTTCAGTTACTATTTTGCATAAACCCTAGTCTAGTCTGCATACACACGTCAGAACTAAATATCAGTGTTATTCTCTTCCAGCTGTTCCCAAGAAGACCAGTAAAGCCAAGGAGAGTTCCAGTAAGACTGAAGAGCCTCAGAACAGACCAGCAGCAGCAGCCATCACCAAGGACTCCTCCAGTGAAGAGCAGAGCAAGAAGACAGCCACGTCACTCATTCTCTTTGAGGAGGTGGATGTCGTCTTTGATGACGACTCTGGGTTCCTGGCTGCCATCAAAACGTTCATGACCACCACCAAGAGACCGGTGATCCTCACCACCAGTGGTGAGTGGGGGAGCAATCCACATTTCATGGTTGGAAGACTAAGTTGTGGTCCATGGTTTTAGGTTTGTACACTGTGTCAAATGAATAGCACAGACCAGAAGGTGACATGCACTGTGAGTTGAACCTGTTTCTCTCCTAGATCCCACCTTCAGTACCATGTTTGATGGCTACTTTGAGGAGATCCATTTCAAAACCCCCTCAGTGGTAAGAGAACCAATAAACTACAACCCTTTTTTTTGCTGGATGTTTTGTTGTCATGTACTCAACAGAGTAACGTTGGAGGTATATTTTAAGCATACTTTCTAGTTGCACAGGAAGAATGTTCATTTTATAATAGGAAACTTGTATCGTCATTTGCGTATGTTAGTGTGTAACTCCTTCATACAGGTGCATGAGTGTGTGTGGTTGTAACACCTCTCTTTCTCCTATACAGGTGAAGGTGGGGAGCTACCTGCAGCTGCTGTGCCTGGCTGAGAACATGCGTACGGACGCCCGCGACGTCTCCTCTCTGCTCCACCTGAACGGTTGTGACATCCGCCAGAGCCTTCTGCACCTGCAGTTCTGGAGCCGCTCCACAGGGGGGCGGAAGCTATCCCGTCCCCTCCCAGACTCAGCCCCCACAGGTGAGGACAGAGTAATGTTCACTAAATAACTGTATAAACAACATTGCCAATTAATACTGATGGTGATAAATTTTGTTTTTATGTTGCATATTCAGTGACACAACTCCAGCCAAAGACAGAGGAAACTGCAGGTGGCTCTGTGGTGAGTGAGGGGGTGACCCCAGCAGGACCCCTGCCCCCCTGTGACACAGGCTGCACAGAGAGCATGCTGGGGCTGCTGAACATAGAGCCAGAGAGGGAAATGCAGGATCTGTTCAAGGTTGGTTGTCAAAAGTCCATCTCTTTCCTCCTTGTTGTCTTAAGAGGACACTCGAGATCATTTTTGACCGGTCTCTTGTGGTATGATCTCACATAATTACAATCCCTATGTCAAACCACCTTCTCAGTCACTTTATTATCTGTAAGTTAGTGTGGAAGTATTGAAGGTTAACCACAATCTATTGTCTCCTCAGAGCCAGTCCACAGTGGAGCCAGGTTGCTGGGAGCTGCTGACCACCAGCAAGAGGAGAGGAATGGACCTGCTCTACTCCAACATGGAGGCCCTGCTTCCCCTACCCACCACACATTTCACTGTCACAACCCACAGGCGGCCACAGGAAGTGAGCAACCGGACACAGGAAGAGTCCAGCGCTGATCCACAGGAAGTAGCCACTAGTATGAATAGTATAAAGCCAGAGATTGATCCACCACTACCACTTCAGACTGAGGTTGATCCACTGCCCCACCCCAAGGTCCAGCAGGTGGCAGAGGGGTCAGAGACAGACGGGAGCCCGGTGAAGGTGTCCTCTAGAATGAAGAAGAAGAAGAAGCAGCTGGGTACCCGAGAGAACCTGGACCCCTTTCACTCAGACTCTGATTCCGACGACGCCTTCCTCTCCCTCCACACTAAACCACCTCCCAACCCCCCTCAGACACAGACGGAAGGGGAGGACAGTCAGGACGATTCTACCAGCAACAAGGTTGAACTAGAATCTGTGAAGGCCAGAGAGGAAGAGGTAAAGGAGAAGGCCCCTCCCCCTATGAGGATGAGGGTGCCGCTCACCCCGGAGCAGAGGATGAAGAGTGAGCCTGTGTCCCACTGCCTGGGCTCTCTGGCAGAGTTCCTCGACCACATGTCTCTCCTGGACTCCTCCCTTTGCCGCCACACCTCACCTGTAGGTGGCGCCAGATACACACACAGGACATTCGGCCTGAGAGCCGAGATTAAAGACGGGATGAATGACGAGCCCGGGGAGGAGTGCCATGGAGGGAGCTGGGTAGAGGGGGAGAGAGCGGGGGAGATCCAGGCTGCTGTGGAGGCTCTGAGCTTCCAGAGGTGCAGGGCTGGGGTGGAGGAGGCGTGGGGTACAGCTCAGGGTCTAGAGGGGGAACTGGGGAAGGAGGCTGTGAACGAGCTCACACTCCCTGTGGCCTCGCACAGACGGGGCTTCAGACTCACCCAGGACAGCCCCTGTGAACCAAAGTGAGTCGTCTTGTCTGTTTGTCCTTCACTTACTGAGTTTATAATTTATATGTAAATTATTGTATTCATGTATTAATTCATTATTTGATCAGTGAGTAGAATTTTAGTATTCAACATCTCAAAGAAAAGTTTAATTTGGTAGATATATGTATTTATGTATTACGCCCCTTCATCAGAAGTCAGAATCAGAAGTCGTCACAAAGTGCATTTTAAGGAATCTAACCTATCCTGTTTGCTGCTGTTGTTCCTCCAGAGTTCTCCAGAAGAGGAGGGAGGTGATGGACATTCTACCCAGGCAAGTGGCAGGGACGCTGGGTAACAGACCTGCTGCAGCCCTGGACTTCCTTCCCTTCCTACGGACCATCTGCCGATCAGAGACGCTCAAGGAGCAGTTCAAGGTTAAACGCAGGTGAGAGGTCAGGGGTTATAGGTGCGGAGGTCAGGGGTAAGGTTAAATGGAGGTGAGAGGTTAGGTTGTGGATGTGGAAATCAGGATCAGAGTTAAACAGGGTTTTAGGGGGACACCCAGCTTTGAACCACCTCAAATCTGTCTCATTCTGTATAGATTGATATCTAGAGACCAAGCTGCTCTCCATTCAGTATAGATTGATATCTAGAGACCAAGCTGCTCTCCATTCAGTATAGATTGATATATAGAGACCAAGCTGCTCTCCATTCAGTATAGATTGATATCTAGAGACCAAACTGCTCTCCATTCAGTATAGATTGATATCTAGAGACCAAACTGCTCTCCATTCAGTATAGATTGATATCTAGAGACCAAGCTGCTCTCCATTCAGTATAGATTGATATCTAGAGACCAAACTGCTCTCCATTCAGTATAGATTGATATCTAGAGACCAAGCTGCTCTCCATTCAGTATAGATTGATATCTAGAGACCAAGCTGCTCTCCATTCAGTATAGATTGATATCTAGAGACCAAGCTGCTCTCCATTCAGTATAGATTGATATCTAGAGACCAAACTGCTCTCCATTCAGTATAGATTGATATCTAGAGACCAAGCTGCTCTCCATTCAGTATAGATTGATATCTAGAGACCAAGCTGCTCTCCATTCAGTATAGATTGATATCTAGAGACCAAGCTGCTCTCCATTCAGTATAGATTGATAATTACATACTTTTTAGTTTTTGTCTGTATACTGTGTACAAGACAGCCTAACCAATACTATTAAATCATTGATATTTATACAATGCCTTTGGGAAGGTATTCAGACACCTTGATTTTTCCCACATTTTGTTAGGTTACAGCCTTATTCTAAAATGTATGAAAAAATATTTTCCCCTCATCAATCTACACACAATACCCCATAATGATCAAGCAAAACATTTTGTTTTACAAATGTATACAAATAAATACACCTTTACATAAGTATTCAGACCCTTCACTCAGTACCTTGTTCAATAACCTTATGGCAGAGATTACAGCCTCATGTCTTCTTGGGTATGACACTACATGCTTGGCACACCTGTGTTTGGGGAGTTTCTCCCATTTATTCTCTGCAGATCCTCTCAAGCTTTGTCAGGTTGGATGGGGAGTGTTCCTGCACAGCTATTTTCAGGTCTCTCCAGAGATGTTCGATCGGGTTCAAGTCTGGGCTCTGGCTGGGCCACTCAAGGACATTCAGAGACTTGTCCTGAAGCCACTCTTGCATTGTCTTGGCTGGATGCTTAGGGTTGTTGTCCTGTTGAAAGGTGAACCTTCGCCACAGTCTGAGGTCATGAGCGCTCTGGAGCAGGTTTTCATCAAGGATCTCTCTCTGTTTTTTGCTCCGTTCATCTTTGCCTTGATCCTGACTAGTCTCCCAGTCCCTGCCGGTGAAAAACATCTCCACAGCATGATGCTGCTGCCACCATGCTTCACCGTAGGGATGGTGCCAGGTTTCCTCCAGACGCTTGGCATTCAGGCCAAAGAGTTCAATCTTGGTTTCATCAGACCAGAGAATCTTGTCTCATGGTGTGAGAGTCTATTAGAAGCTTTTGGCAAACTCATAGCAGGCCGTCGTGTGCCTTTTTACTGAGGAGTGGCTTCAGTCTGGCCACTCTACCATAACGAATTGGATATTTGTTTTTTGCTTATCACACCCCTGAGGGTGGGGTTGGAGCCAGGGATCAGCCATTATTGACGGTGATGCATGTTTCCATCCTCACTTCTGTTTCATACCCTAGGCTGTGGGTCTGAGGTATGTTTCAGAATGACAGTAGTTATTTTAATCTAGTTGTTAGTTAATTCCATAGAAACCCACAGGTCAGTGAGGTCACTTATCTTCATGCTCACTCAAAGAATTGGAAGCTTTCCCATTAGATCTAGATTCCTGAGAACAACTCCAGCTGCTGTCGCACACTTCAAAATAATTTATCCAGATACCTTGACAAAATACTGTAATCATTTAGTTTGAGATGGATGATAGATGGACAGATGTAGTCTCAACAAGAAAGGTTGTGTGCTTTGGGTTTGCTATTGTACCCGGTGGCACCGCTTACGTGTAGTTTAAGCTGAGGGTGGAAATGGGTAGAAGGATATCTGTTTGGGGCTCCCGAGTGGCGCAGCGGTCTAAGGCACTGCATCTCAGTGGAAGAGTTGTCACTACAATCCCTGGTTCAAATCCAGGCCGTATCACATCTGGCCGTGATTGGGAGTCCCACAATTGGCCCAGCATCGTCCGGGGTAGGCCGTCATTGTAAATAAGAATTTCTTCTTAACGGACTTGTCTAGTTAAATTAAAATAAAATAAAATTTAAGTAAAATGTTAGTCTATGTGGTGGGTTAGTGCATTTCTAATCACCCCCAGAATGGCTTTCTCTGTAGCTCGTGTCGATAAGTCTGTGGTGTGAGGTTGTGTATAGGATAAATATACAGTTGAAGTCGGACATTTACATACACTTAGGTTGGAGTCAATAAAACTTGTTTTTAAACCACTCCACAAATGTCTTGTTAACAAACTATAGTTTTGGCAAGTTGGTTAGGACATCTACTTTGTGCATGACACAAGTAATTTTTCCAATAATTGTTTACATACAGATTATTTCACTTATAATTCACTGTATCATAATTCCAGTGGGTCAGAAGTTTACATACACTAAGTTGACTGTGCCTTTAAACAGCTTGGAAAATTCCCAAAAATGATGTCATGGCTTTAGAAGCTTCTGATAGGCTAATTGACGTCATTTGAGTCAATTTGAGGTTTTCCTGTGGATGTATTTCAAGGCCTACCTTCAAACTCAGTGCCTCTTTGCTTGACATCATGGGAAAATCAAAAGAAATCAAACAAAAAATTGGAGACCTCCAAGTCTGGTTCATCCTTGGGAGCAATTTCCAAATGCCTGAAGGTACCACGTTCATCTGTACAAACAATAGTACGCAAGTATAAACACCATGGGACCACGCCGCCGTCATACCGCTCAGGAAGGAGATGCGTTCTGTCTCCTAGAGATGAATGTACTTTGGTGCAAAAAGTGCAAATCAATCCCAGAACAACAGCAAAGGACCTTGTGAAGATGCTGGAGGAAACAGGTACAAAAGTATCCACAGTAAAACGAGTCCTATATCAACATAACCTGAAAGGCCGCTCAGCGACTGCACATGGGGACAAAGATGGTACTTTTTGGAGAAATGTCCTCTGGTCTGATGAAACAAAAATAGAACTGTTTGACCATAATGACCATTTAAGTTTGGAGGAAAAAGGGGGAGGTTTGCAAGCCGAAGAACACCATCCCAACCGTGATGCACGGGGGTGGCACCATCATGTTGTGGGGGTGCTTTGATGCAAGAGGGACTGGTGCACTTCACAAAATAGATGGCATCATGAGGCAGGAAAATTATGTGGATATATTGAAGCAACATCTCAAGACATCTGTCAGGAAGTTAAAGCTTGGTCGCAAATGGGTCTTCCAAATGAACAATGACCCCAAACATAGTTCCAAAGATATGACAAAATGGCTTAAGGACAACAAAGTAAAGGTATTGGAGTGGCCATCACAAAGTCCTGAACTCAATCCCATAGAAAATGTGTGGGCAGAACTGAAAAAGCGTGCGAGCAAGGAGGCCTACAAACCTGACTCAGTTACACCAGCTCTGTCAGGAGGAATGGGCCAAAATTCACCCAACTTATTGTGGGAAGCTTGTGGAAGGCTACCTGAAACGTTTGACCCAAGTTAAACAATTTAAAGGCAATGCTACCAAATACTAATTGAGTGTATGTAAACTTCTGACCCAATGGGAATGTAATGAAAGAAATAAAAGCTGAAATAAATCATTATCTTTTCTATTGTTCTGACATTTCACATTCTTAAAATAATGTGGTGATCCTAACTGACCTACGACAGAGAATTTTTACTAGGATTAAATGTCAGGAATTGTGAAACTGAGTTTAAATGTATTTGGCTAAAGTGTATGTAAACGTCTGACTTCAACTGTATACGCATTTACATCACTTTTTAGTAATTTAGCAGATGCTCTTATCCAGATGGATTTACAGTTGGTAATGTATTCTAGTAACCCTGTGTGCTGCACTGAAGGCCATTTAGGAACATGCTACAGTATGCCAGTATGCCAGCTACAGTATGTCACTTATCTAAACAATTTGACTAAAGTTTGAAAATGTCTTTCTCCCCCCCACATTAGGTTCCTCCACTACCTGGATGCCATTCACCTGGGCCTTCCCAAGAACACTCTGCAATACCTAGCAGAGGACTTCCCTTGAACTAGAGAGAAGTGCACTGGTGTTTCTCAAATAGGGGGTTTAAGGACATTCAGGTCGCCCAATTTGAGGCTTGATGACCGTATGAAAGCAATCCATTAGGTACCGAATGGAAGAAATCTGACACAAGGACGGACTGACTACCTGAGAGTGTCGAATTAGAAGGCTAGTTTTTTCTCTTATGCCATTGCAGAACGTTTTGCTACGGTGTGCCCTAATGAATATGACCCCTCAAATTGCTACTAAAAGTCAATGACCAGAAATCTGCGGATCAATTCCCTCTTGGGACCTGGAGTGAGGTTCATTATGGATCCCTTTGAAGAGTGCTGAAACACTATTCACCTCTTCAATATGTATTTGTACTGTAATATAAAAATGGGAGTGTGTAAATGTGTATCAGTACATTTTATAGTTGTGGCTTTAACGAAGATGTGCCTGTTTTTGTATTCTGCTGTGCATTTGGCAAAGTGTTTCATGAACTAATAAATTCAAATGTTATATGCTGAGAGATCATTTGTAAGATTTGAATAACATACTTGTAGAAATTGTCAGTTTAAAAGGCTGTGTTTTTGTTGTCAAACTACACAATATTAACACAATCCTGTTCAAGCACTTCATATCACTTTTTTACTGTTCATATAATATAAATCCCACACACTTTACTAGTCCAAAGTGTTATTCTCTCATGAAATACAATGGCTTCATTATCTAATTGCAGGGAAGGATCAGTGATGTGTATATGTAAATCATTGGGTAGGATGTCTTTTTAAATATATAAACATTAATCAAGTCGGGTTAGATTGAGCACAACACAATCTAATGTAACAGAAGTGTTATGAAATATTTTTGTATTGTTTACATCTTTTGGTAAATTAATGTAATAAAACTTGGAAATAAAAAAGGACACGTGTAACAAGCCGCAGACGCTGCGTATCAAACAAAACCACACGCGTCATGTTTTCATTTCTGTAGTGGGAGGTTACAAAACAAAAATCACAAGCATTTTACGTTCGTCGTGGTCTTATGTACTGTAACACGTTCCAGTTTTCGTCCAAACTCACAGAAACGTCAACATTTGTATTTCGTTACGTAAATGGCTAATTACAACACTCATATTTAACCAAAATATTTCCTACATTCGATACAGATTTATATTCGCAAAATAATGGCAAACAAAGACAGAAACAAAACGATTTTGCTGGAATTGGGGAAACTGCCAGAAAACAACCAATGCGCAGACTGTAGCGCGCCGGGTGAGTGACAATGTAGTTCCATTTAAATCCTAGTCAATTCAAGAGTTGGGGATGAAGTTGCCAAGTGTACTATTTCTTCACATTAAATAATTCAGCCCATGTTCTGACTTGTATGTGTGTGGTGTGTTAAATAGTCATGTATAGGGTAAATGCTTGTGTGTGTCATGTAGACATCGCTTTCTCACTACTCAACAATAACTTCTACCTACAAGGCTTGCCCGCTCATTAGGCGACCGCTTATGGCGGAAGATTGAAGAGGGTGTCATTTTCTGCGCTAAACTGACCAAGACGCACCTCCAACCTCACGTAATTCTAGCCCCAAAACAATGTCAATTTCTCTCAACCAGTGTCATATGGGCTTTTTAGGTGAGCGCTGATGCCGCCCTGTGATAAGCAGTGCCCACTTTGTTATAGGCAGGGGCGCAAAATATTTAGCTTGTCTATTCCCAGCGCGCCTTTCTGGGGTGCTGTTGGAGAGACTGCCATACTCCACCAACTTTCCGTCCAAAAAAATGATTAACATAAATCATATAGCAGATATCGTAGCGTATATGGTATGTGACCTTTTCTGTAGCCCACAGGCTGGAGATAAAAGCTATGACAATGTAGTGAGACGTCATGCAGGTTTTTCCGATCAAATAGCCTAACTAAATGACGCCCAATCAAATAAAAAAATGTGCTGACATGTTAACCAACAACGTATTAGGTGCGTTCGTAAATTCACTCTGGCGATCTACTCCCATTTCAGAGCACTCTCGTCTGTGTGTCAGAGCGCAGAGTAACATGCATTTTCCAACGCGCAACACACGTTGAATATGACAGTTGTCAGTAAACGTCGGCAAAAACAAGTTATTAAATTGTTGCCAGCAGCACAGTTAGTCGCCAACGATCTAGATAACATGAAAACAGCCTTACAATTGCCAGAATGAGGTGTTCTCTCATTTGTCTGGAAGTGGCTAGCTAGCCAAGTTAGCTTGAGTTATGAGGTCAGAACGCTCGGATCAACCCTACTCCTCAGCCAGTGCTCTCCGGGAGCGAAACGCTCTGAATTTATGAACAGACAATCAGACAATGCTATGAATTTACGAACGCCCAGAGTGCACTCTGGCACTCCAAAGTTAATTTATGAACACACCGTTGTAATGCGCTTACACATTCGAGCGTCTCTCAGCCTATGTTATGCAAATTAGTTACTGTATGTGATGATGACGCTGGGGCATGCTGAGGGAGAGTTTTTCGAGAGGCGCTTGTGTGTTTCCGGTTAGTGCTTGGGTGCACTGTGTTCATCCAAGTAAATTACAATTTGATCATTTTATGGGAAATAATCGTACTCGAATGTTTGTGAGTCAACAAACTACATGTGAGTTTCGGTGGCCTTACAGGCTCATTACAATATCCTAAAAAAAGGACCGGTCAAATTAAAATGGGAAATATGGAATGGATAATCAGGCTACAACTGCTGTTCAGGACTTTCACCATAGGAGCTAAATTGTCATGATCTGTGGTTTCAAGTTTGTTTTTGATGAGCTGATCATAGTGAAAAATAAAATACTTCTGCATTTCCTGCTGTGTAAACCAGTGGAGGCTGCTGAGGGGAGGACGACTCACAATAATGGCTGGAATGGAGCAAATGGAATGGCATGGCATCGAACACATGGAAACCGTGTGTTTGTTGTATTTGATACCATTCCACCTATTTCGCTCCAACCGTTACCACAACCCCATCCTCCCCAATTAAGGTGCCACCAACCTCCTGTGGTGTAAACACATTGCAAATAGGCTCAGGATAACTCCTGATAAAGTTAGGTAGCTGATATTTAGAGCTTAAATAGCCTAATTGATTAGTCACAGGAATCAGGACTAATAAAGCAAATGCAACAGCCTGTTTTACAAATGGTGGGCCTAACACATGGATGGGCATTCATAAAATTACGTTGCAGGTGGACAGGGTAGGCAACACCCCAGCAAGCACGGACCAGCAGTTGTTTTTTGGTGCAGTCCAGCCCGGCCTTGATTTCCACGGACGTTGGTTTTTGATCTGGCCTGGATAAGCGTTGATTTGGCCCAAACATAGACATCTATAAATGATGTTGACATAGTGGCAGGGTAGCCTAGTGCTTAGAGCGTTGGACTAGTAACTGAAAGGTTGCAAGTTCAAATCCCCGAGCTGACAAGGTACAAATCTGTTGTTCTGCCCCTTTTCAACTTTAATTCCGAACGGAAAATGAACCTGATTTCAAATGTCCGGAAAATACGTGTTTTCAACTTCTGGGAAAATATATATTTTTAACATTAATTCAGAACCAAAATGGAACCTGATTTCAATGTCCGGACAATACGTCTTTTCATCTTTCATTCAGAACCTAACTTCAACATCTGGAAAATACGTCTTTTCAACATCAGTTTGCTTACTGGTACTATTTTTAGTTTTACAGGGGCAGTGATATTTTTGTCTTGCCTAGGTGACAGAATAACCAGGTCTGGCCTGAGCACCATTTGACTATTTTGAAAGATATCTGTGATTTTCAGTGCTGAGTGACACCACACAGAGATGGTCATTCATTCTTTGATCTGTTTTTCCATGAGTTTTGAGTGATCTTGAGTCTTGTCTCTTTCTGGTGATCCTCCCGTCCTCTGCATACACTGTATAGATCCTGACTGGGCGTCCTATAAGCTGGGTGTATTTGTGTGTCTGAACTGCTCTGGAGTGCACCGCAACCTGTCCAACATCAGCCGCGTTAAATCCATACGGCTCGACTTCTGGGATGACGAGCTAGTGAAGGTAATGAATGGATCTCTTACAGCAGGGGTCAACACCAACCCTGGTTCTGGAGATCTTACAGGGTGTTCAGGTGTCTCGTTCCAGCCCAACACTAACCAGATCAATCCATCAACAAATGATCATTAACTTTGTGCTGGGGTGGAATAAAAGCCTTCACAACCAGTATCTCTTCAAGACCAGGTTTTGTGACCACTACATGTCAATTTCACTCCTGGTTCTCATCTTGGAGGACCACTTTGGGTACTGGTTTGGTTTGCAATCTTAATCAATACAATGTATTTATGTCCTCTGTCAATTTCCTTATTTTGGGGTGTTTGTTTGGGTACAAAGTTCATGAAAACCAATGGAAATGCCACAGGCAGAGCCATCTATGAGAAAGCAGTCCCAGCATTCTACTACCGGCCCCAGCAAGAAGACTGTGCGTAAGTATTGCCATCCCAGGTAATTTCACTACTTCACTGACAAGTGCTCTTGGCACTGGGCACTCGTTTTTGTACAAACGAATGGCAGGATTTAGGGAAGTTGAAGGATGCTGACTTTGCGCATCAATGTAGGAAGGGGAAGGAAAGGATTGTATTGTTTAAAAAAATAAAGAAGTGGAACTTCTGACAATGGAATTATAAATCATTTAACCAGTCAGTCCATTGTTGTCTCTCCCTCCCAATGAAAAAGTATTTGTCTTTTGAAGGTTTAAGAAAAACAAATGCAATGGACAATACTTAGGGTTTCTATTCACCCTGTCTAAAACAATGCAGGAGAAACTGTGGACTCAAGGATCCGATAAGCCTGTGAAACTGTAGAACATTTCATCCTTTTTACCCCCAGCGTCTTAAGGGAGCAGTGGATAAGAGCAAAATATGAGAGGATGGAATTTACCGGCGAGACAAAGTATCCCCCACTGGCCTACACGACAGGTGAACTGGCTTTACTGCTTGTCTGTGGACGTTCAAATCACATGTTATAACACAGAGAACCTCTGCCATTTCTTCTATATTTCTGTATTATTTTAATTGTGGTCTTCTGTAGCTCAGTTGATAGAGCATGGCTCTTGAAACGCCAGGATAGTAGGTTTGATTCCCAGGGCCACCTCTACATGACAAATATATGCGCGCATGATTGTAGGTCGGTTTGGATAAAAGCGTTTGCTAAATGACATACATTGAAATATTGTCCACAGTGAGGCATTTTGCAGGGTCAATGTAGTTTGTTCATCGTACACTGACAAGAAAAACCTATTCTTGTCACACTGACACTTCTGTGGACCTATAGCAGAGCATCGTTCACTTGAGTAAAAACCACACACAGAGACATGAGGCATACCCACATGTATTGATGAGTTACGGAGACGTAACAGAGTACACTTCTTTGGGTTTCCATTCCAGGTTTCTATGAAGGGATGCTGTGGAAGAAGGGGAAGGAGAAGGGACAGTTTCAGAGAAGGAAGTTTGTTCTGTCTGAGAAGGAATTCACCCTGGCTTACTTCAACAAGGAGGATGTAAGTGTGAGGTCATTGACATGCTGGGTAGCTTGCTGCACGGCCAAATTTCTAAACTGTTAATGGTCACATACTTTGAACGTGTGACTACTGAAAGGTGAAAAGAGTGCAGTCAGTGCCTGTCGTGGTCATTTCCTGTATTACTAAACATTGAGAGAGCAAACCACACACAAGTCAGAGTATGTTATAAAGTCCATATTTAATGATATATGAGCTTCACCATAGCCCTGTGACTCTCAGATCAATTCAGTGTCTATAAATGAATTCTCTGAGAGTGCTTACAAAACAGTTCTTAGTATCAATTATAGCCAAGACACACCCATCTCAACTCACATGACAAATAACAGATCTTAGGAACATTACACAAAGAACATTTTACTTGAAAGAGAAGTATCCCATAGGTAGATAGCATTAGCTATACATTATTGTTCAGTTTGGTCTCCTAAATAAAGTTCCTATCTCGTTCTTGGTACCACTTAGGACCAAAACATTACCTCATCCAATGGCATTTATCAATTGTCAATTCTAGATACTCCCATCTCAAATACACCCCCTCCTGGACATGTGTCTACTGAAAGGTGAAAAGAGTTCAGTGCCATAGCTCTGCTAAAATTTACAGGGGTTCACTTGTGAATCATCTTAACATAATTTGACTATGACATATGTTCAGTTTTCTCTCAAGTCAGGCTTACAAATAGTTAAGCCACATTGTTGAATTTTCACTGGGCTTGCATTGTACACATCATCACTCTACGCCCTCAGCCGTCCAAAGGGCCCAAAGCGCTCATCTCCATCAAAGACGTGAATGTGACCTTTCAACCTGAGAAAATTGGTCACGCCCATGGTCTGCAGATTACCTACCAGAAAGACAGCCACACCAGAAGTATTTTTGTCTACCACGAAAGTGGAGAGGTGGGCATTTTTCTCTGTATTTCGCTCTTTATTATAGAAGAGTAGCTTTTGTATAGCCTGGTGATCAAAGATCTGTCACTGTGTTTTATACAACTCCTTTGCCATATGTTTGTTATGAAAGTGAAAAGTACAGAGGAGTTGGATAAATCACAAACTGATCTCCTGGTACTACCAGTTGAGATAAGAGAAAGACGTTTGCCGTCACATGGCCTCATCCAAAACACGAGGAAGTGGATAAGTGAGCAAGAAGCCATGCTAAAATATTTACAACTTTGCAAAACAAGCTTTTGTTAGTATTTTTGTCTGAGATCTTTGTTGATCTGCTTGTATTCACAGTTGGTTGGAGATAGTTTTTATGGCATCCCCCTGTAGCAGATTATGCTGTATATCAGTGTGTAAAGCTTACTAGTCTTCCCTGCTCAGGAGATTGTCAACTGGTTTAATGCCATTCGAGCTGCTCGCTTTGCCTACCTGAAAACAGCATACCCCACAGGAAGTGATAAAGAAGTAAGTGTTTGTTAGACTATATTTCAGTAAAGTTCTCTCTGGTATATGCCCTTCTTTTCAACCATGTTTGTACCGGCACAGTATCTCTATTTCCGTCAAATCAGAGGCTACCAATGTCTCCCCCACATGAATTTGGTATTTTTATTGTCCCCTGTAGACCATTCACTTTAGGGTGTAAACATACTATAAATTCCATTATTATACTTATGATAAAATGTCTATTATATTCTACTGAGCCATTTACTTTATGCTGTTAATCTTATTTCTTATAGTTGTTGCATTGTCGAGAAAGAACTTGCAAGTAAGCATTTCATTGGACGGTCTATACCACGTGTATCCTGTACATACGACTAATAAAACGTGAAACTATAGGGTGTTGTTATGCCGTGTGAAGACATACTTCAATGAATCAATGCATTAGAGGAAGTTCAACACGTTTCAACATTGAGAGGGTGTCACAAGACAGTATTTCCAGTAACTATTGGCTTGGTTTTATGTTGCAGAATACCAGTACATTTAGATGTAAATATTTCCTAAAGAACAGACAGTGGTTCCTAGTGCCTAAGGACATATTCAGCAACCATAGCAATCAATAACTACTGTTGCAATTAGCAATAAATGAATTGATGCTTATAAATGCTTCTTCTGTATTCCTCTTCATTATGTGTATTCTGACAGTTGAGGACTAGAATTACCAGAAACTACCTCAAAGAAGGATACATGGAGAAGACAGGTCCTATGGTAGGTAGTTACTTTGTGATTATCATACTAAATAATGACATTGGATAGAAGAAACGTAAAGTGACCTGGTTGTTACAATGTAATGGCATTATGAACACTGTGACAATAAAGTGTGTTTGTTGGGAAGCAAAAGGAGACGTTCAAAAAGAGATGGTTCATCTTGGACTCCCAAGACAGGAAGCTCCTTTACTTCAAAAGCCAGCTGGTAAGAAAGGAGTCCACCTCCTCATTATCTCAAAAGGGTGTGTGTGTGTGTGTATATTCGCTGTGTACCTGTGTGTATCCCTCGAATCCTAATCTCTACACTATCAACATGTTGTGTGTGTCTGTTTACTACAGGATGCTGAGGAGCTGGGAGTTGTGTTCATCGGCACAGAGACCAATGGTTACTCAGTGAGTGAGTGCATTCCCAAAAGGACCAGAGGCAACCGGTGGAGGTGTGGAGTCACAGTGGACACGCCGGACCGCCAGTTTGTCTTCATGTGTGAGCAGGAGAGGGAACAGAGAGAGTGGGTGGAGGCCCTCAGAGAGGTCATCTCTAAACCCATGCAGCCCCAGGACTACACCAGTAAGAGTCATGTCACCAGTATTCACACCACAGGAGACTCCTGAGGGGAGGACGGCTCATAATAATGGGCAGAACGGAGCAGATGGAATGGCATCAAACACATGGAAACCATGTGTTTGATGTATTTGATACCATGCCACTGATTCCGCTCCAGCCTATTCCACGAGCCCGTCCTCCCAAATGAAGGAGCCACCAACCCCCTGACACACACACATACACACTATGCACGTACTGTACATAGTATATATTCATACACCATATGGTGAATAACCTAATATACGCTTTTCTGGCTTGTCTTGTTTCAGCTGAAGCCAACATCCGAGGGAAGAGTTGACTTTCGAGAGAGCTGAGGGAAGAGTTGACTTTTGAGAGAGAGCTGACTTTCGAGAGAGAGATTCCACCAACATTGGCTGCAAAACCCACTCTGAAGACTCATCTACACTGAACAAATATATAAACACAACATGCAACAATTTCAAAGATTTTACTGAGTTACAGTTTAAATAAGGAAATCAGTCTGTTGAAATAAATTAATTCAGACCTAATCTATGGATTTCACAACTGGGAATACAAATATGCATCTATTGGTCACAGATACAGAAAACCAGTTAGTATCTGGTGTGACCACCATATGCCTCATGCAGCGTGACACATCCTCTTCGCAAGTTGATCAGGCTGTTGATTGTGGCATGTGGAATGTTGTCCCACTGCTGTTCAATAGTTGCTGGATACTGGCGGGAACTGGAACACGCTGTCGATCCAGAGCAATCCCAAACATGCTCAATTAGTGACATGGTTGGTGAGTATGCAAGCCATGGAAGAACTGTGATTTTTTTGGATTCCAGGAATTGTGTACAGATCCTTGCGACATGAGGCCGTCCATAATCAGGCTGAAACTTAAGGTGATGGCGGCTGATGAATGGCACGACAATGGTCACGACAGGATCTCGTCACGGAGTCTCTATGAAGTCAAATTGCCATCAATAAAATGCAATTGTGTTCATTTTCCGTAGCTTTATGCCTTCCCAAATCATAACCCCACCGCCACGATGGGGCACTCTATTCACAACGTTGAGCTTCCCTGAGACCGTTTCTGGCAAGTTTGTGCTGAAATTCTTCAGTTTTGCAAACCCACAGTTTCATCAGCTATCCGGGTGGGGATGGGCTCAGATGATCCCCCAGATGAAGAAGCCGGATGTGGTGGTCCTAAAATTTTAGAGAAATACATTTTTTGGTGCATCTGGAACATTTCTGGGATCTTTTATTTCAGCTCATGCAACATGGGACCAACACTTTACATGTTGTGTTTCTATTTTTGTTCAGTATATAAGAAAACTTCCAGTATCACTGCATTGAATGTATCCCCCTTAGTGACAGCAGGCCTCTAAATATATTACTTCTTGGAGGACAATGTCTAGGACTGTGGGTTGTTTATTTACAATGCAGATACATGGTTCTACTGGAATTATTGAAAGATGAATTGGGGCAGTACTGTCTCACCACAAATGATGGACAAACTAGATGCCTTGCTCGGCATGGAAGGTAAAATTGTTATTCTCAAACCTTACCTATTAAAATGGCAGAGTTGTGTGTGTGAAACCAGGTCAATTCTGTTGCTATGAGAAAGGAAGTGAGTGTGCGTACATGTTATAAAATTAATATCAACTGGAATAATATCTAATACCAACTGTGATTACTAATAAAAACTGTGATAATATAACAACTATGTATTAGAAGGGTATGTTTTTAGCCCTTTTCTTTAACAAAGGGTATGCCATACCCTCACATACCCCCTCAATTCGAGCCCTCAGCGTCTTCTGAGTTGAGAGCAATTGAATCCCTGCCTCCTTTATCATTTCACAATACAATCAAATCAAGCCACTACATTTGAATTCCAAGCCAATGTCACCACATGAGCGCTAGAGGGTAGCAGATGCGTTGTCTAGTATGTTTCGACAGCGTTTGTCTGCTACTGTTTGCCGTAGTTGCCGGGTATTGGAGGTCAGCTTGGAGGAGGCGTGCGTCTGAAATATTTCGTGCAAAATGTCATGAAAGTACAGAAAATAAAGGAATATAGCGTTTTAAACAATTATGTAATTTACAAAAATGTGTATCGCTGTTGAGCGTGGAACTTCAATTGTACAAGAAGCGAGAGAAAATATAACAAATTAACGGATAAATTCCTCCGTCCGTTTTGTCCTACAAAGAAATAGGCGCCGACCACAGTTTGACAGCGCAGTCTAAACTGCGCAGGCCTGGCATTAGATAAACTGCTGTAGGGCGGCATCAAAGAATATATGATATTTATGAAACAACAAAGACTTTATTGATTTGTGAATTAAAAAAAGTTGCAAATATGAGGAAGGACGTGAGGATATTACTCGTTGGGGAACGTAAGTGGCTGATTCATTAAATATAGCTGGCGCTTGATGCCTACACAGTAATTAGCTAGCATGCTAGCTAGCTTAACTCCGCGAATACATTCAATTAATCAAAATACAGGGTATATACGAATGTACACCTAGGTTGTGTTTTGTACTTGTATGACCGCACAACTAAGAATACCATTGAATCGAACTGATTCAATGTGACATTGTGAAGATGTTAAGCCAACAACATACCTCGCTAACTAGCAAATGCCGCAGCCAAATGTGAATGGCTAGTTAATAAAGACTGTTGGTTCGTTCACTTAGTAATACGCACACAGTAGCTGTAGTTATTTAAAGTATGTTTGGTGTAACTTCTAGCCACAGTAATTAACTAGTTAGCTAGTAATGTAGGTTAGGATCGTATCAATAGAACACTCACTCAACCTTGCACGCGCTTTGCACTATCGATCTGTCCTCGTGCACACTGTCAGCTTGACATTCCATGGAACCAGTAGAAATCATGTTCTGCTCAGATTTGTGTATTTTAGCCATTTGGCCACATTGCAACTTTTGGCCTCCACAATACACTTCTCCCAAATCCCCGTTGCCACATCTAGTGCACTTTGCAAATTAGGGCCCTATTTCATTTACATTCATCTTCTCCCATATCCACAATGCATATATATTTAAGCTATGTCATAAAAAAAAAAATTGAGAGTGACTATTGTCAATGATCACATTGGTAAATTGGGTAGAATGTGATAGAACTGAGACCTTTAAAGGAACTTGTGACAACATGCTGGTTGTCCTCCTTTCTGCCCTGTGTTCTTCACTCACATCTGTTTATCAGATGCAACTGGCTGGCTGACCTACATTGACACATTCTCTTTGGCATTGCTGACAGGTCCCTTGAGAGGGCAGCCAAAACCGTATGTGTGTATGCTAACGTTGGTGATATCACTCAGCAACCAAGGATGCATTTACACAGACAGCCCACTACTGATCTTTTTCACAATTAATGGAAAAGGAGCTGAACTGATTGGTCAAAAGACCAAGTAGTAGTCTAAAAGGATCAGAATTGGGCAGCCAGACTGTAAACACAGCTCAAGTGTCCATAGATACAAGTCCTTTCCATGCACCTGCAGAGGCTGCCCCTGTTCTTGAACTTGGTGAACTGTCCTACCGCCCTTGAAGCAAGAGCCCATTCACTGATCTGACTCAACATAATAAGCTACTGCAGGCTAATTGAACCCGGCTTGATAAAACCCCTCCATTGGCGTTAGATCAATGGTTATGGTAGGAAAAAAGGATGCATGTTGAAACGTATCAGAACTGCAACTCTCTGTGCAGTATCTGCAGCCCTGTGTCCTCTGGCTGTGCACCATATCAGAACTGCAACTCTCTGTGCAGTATCTGCAGCCCTGTGTCCTCTGGCTGTGCTCTATGGTGCTGGATTCAATCAAGTCATGGAATTTAATAAGACACTCCAACACTTAACTAGTCCCTGTTCATGCTTGCCAGCTGCTCTTATCTTCACACTTCAGTCACTCAACACATCAGTCTAACAGTCTGTAATGTATGCAGAGCCGTAGCCGACACAATCTCAAATTCATTCTACACTGCCTTCACCCACCTAGATAAGAGGAATATCTATGTGAGAATGCTGTTCATTGACTACAGCTCAGCGTTCAACACCTTTGTCACCTCCAAACTCGTCACCAAGCTTAGGACCCTGGGACTGAACACTTCCCTCTGCAACTGGATCCTGGACTTCCTGACGGGCCACTCCCAGGTGGTGAGGGTAGGCAACATCACCTCCGCCACGCTGACCCTCAACACGGGGTCCCCACAGGGGTGTGTGCGATTAGTTCCGTCCTGTACTCTGCACATGACTCCAACACCAAGTTTGCTGACGGCACGATGGTGGTAGGCCTGATCACCAGCGACGATAAGACAGCCTACAGGGAGGATGTCAGTTACATGACAGTGTGGTCCCGGAGCAACAACCTTTCCCTCAACGTCAGTAAGACCAAGGAGCTGATCTTGGACTACAGGAAACGGGGGAGGGGGCGAGCACTCCCCCATCCACATCCCTGGGGCTGCAAATATTTATACTGACTCTACGCACACGCACTCACATACATTCATCATATATGCTACTCTTTTTATCATATTTCCTGATGCTTAGTCACCTTACCCCTATACATATATACCCCTATCAGTATCTCTGCACATTGTAAATATGCTATTGGAACTGACCATGTATATAGCATACTTACTTCATGTTCTTATTTCTATTTCTCATGTTTTTGCTCCACCTTGTTCGTTTTTGTTCAACATTGATATTGATTACTGCATTGTTGGGGTTAGAGCTGGCAAAGAACAGCATGGCACTGTACTTGTCCACGTGACATTACCTTGAAACCTGCACATTGAATGGTACAATGTTGAGAGGTGACACTAAAGCTCAATTGATGATGTCTCCCATCACAGGGAGTATCTCCTCATTGTAGCCTGGTTCCAGATCTGTTTGTGCCGTCTCGCCAACTCCTATGGTCATTGTCACTGTCATTGTCACATGACCATAGGAGTTGGCAAGACAGCACAAATAGATCTGGAATCAGGCTATCCTGATTGCAATCACACACTGATGCTTCTGTCTGACTCACACACTTGTCCTCTCGTCTCCACAGCCAAAGTGGGGAAGACGTCTCTGATCATGTCACTGGTCAGCGAGGAGTTCCCTGACGACGTTCCCCTTCGAGCAGAGGAGATCACCATCCCAGCAGACGTAACTCCAGAGAGAGTCCCCACACACATAGTGGACTACTCAGGTAACTCCACAGACCATACAGCCTGAACGTCAATAAATACTGAATGTTTAATGCTGAACACTGTTCAGTGTTACTAGACTGCCCCTACAGACAGACTATTATTTTCCGGAACTGGGATTCAGTCAATGCATGTTATGGCTGGAAACTGTGCTCTACTGACAGTACTTACGACAGTGGAGTAGGAGACGTGTCAGATTGACAAGACAATATCATACTGTCTTTGATGTTGTTGTCTTGTGTCTGTAGAAGCAGAACAGTCAGACGAGCAGTTGTATCAAGAAATATCAAAGGTTGGTAGGATACCATTTTAACCCTGTATTATCCCCATAAAGTAAACATCTATCCCCACCAAGGTAGAATAACATTCTCTCTTTTTTACAGGCAAATGTTATTTGCATAGTTTACTCAGTCAACAACAAGAAGTCCATTGAGAAGGTCAGTTTATAAACCAAGCATTCTCTCTGACATTTTATGTCTTGATTTAGTAACAGCGCACTGCCTACACGTTGTTAACTCTGTTCACCATGTCGGCCATATTGAATTAAAGAGAGCGCAGGGCAGGCCTGTGTTCTGAGTTTTGGCAGTGCAGCTGTAACAGGGTTTGATACGTGTTTTCTCTCTTCTAGGTGACAAGTCATTGGATTCCCCTCATAAACGACAGGACGGACAAGGATAGCAGGTGTGTGTGTAGTGTGCTTGTGGTGTGTGTGTGTGTGTGTCCCCTTGGTCAGGGACAGTGGGGGTATACAGTCTGTTACTAAATCCCCGGTGCATTTGGAAATGACTGCACCAACACCTAAAGTGCTGGTGTAGTTTTTGACAGCTTTGCCACATTTCACTTAGTAGATTGAAACGGGTGTCAAGTCATTTCAATGACATGCCATTCATTATAAGACCAGCCTGCTATATGGACCAGTTATGTCATAGACAAGGGAAAGTACACTACCTTGTACCTGTTTGTGTAACCTACTCCATATCAGTGTGATAATAGAGGAAAGGTTACTGAATGACTAATGGCTATGTAATGTAATACTGTGTGATACGGCCTCCTGAGTGGTGCAGTGGTCTACTGCATCGCTGTGCCACTAGAGATCCTGGTTAGAGTCCAGGCTCTGTCGCAGCCGACCAGGACCGGGAGACCCATGGGACGGGGCACAATTGGCCCAGCGTCGTCCGGGTTAGGGAGGGTTTGGCTGGAATGGATGTCCTTGTCCCATCGCGCTCTAGCGACTCCTGTGGCGGGCCGGTGCGCAGTGCACGCTGACAAGATCACCAGGTGTACGGTGTGTTTCCTCCGACACATTGGTGTGACTGGCTTCCGGGTTAAGTGGGCATTGTGTCAAGAAGCAGTGCGGCTTGGTTGGGTCCTGTTTTGTAGGACGCACGGCTCTCGACCTTTGCCTCTTCCTAGTCCGTACTGGAGTTGCAGCGACGAGACAAGACTGTAACTTCCAATTAGGATACAATGAAATTGGGGAGGAAAAAGGGGTCAAATGAAAAAAAGACCGTTTTCAGTTTTCCATATGGGAAGCAGAAGGTCATGGACATTGTTGTCACCTCTTAGCTGTAAGTTGAATTGCAGACAGCCAGACAACATTGATTTAATCTACCATTATACAGTATGTTGAGTGTTTGTATAGCAGCAGACAGCCAAACAACATTGATTTTAGGGTTGTCACAATACCAGTATCACGATACTCTGAGGTATCGTGGCAAGGGAACAAAACATGGAGCGGACTATATTCTCTGAGGAAAACTGTCCTAATGTTTTTAGCCTTATGTTGTCACCTAGAATCACATGTTTATTTTCCATATAGAACACTGCATTTTACATACAGTAGGTTTTAAAGGACCATAGTGTTCATTCTGCTTTGTGTGTTCCGGCAGACAGCCAGATAACGTCTTGGATTGAGCCTGGATTTCTTTAATAGGATCCGGTGTCAAGGCTAAGTCTGCCAGGATTACTGTTAGAGTTTAGTATAACATACTGTAGTTTGAAGGTTTGATCTGTTAGGTGACACTGACAATCTATTGGACCCCTGAGGACAAAATATTCCTTTTTGAGACATTCTCAGACAATGAATTCTCATGATTGTTTTCTCAGAGCCCTAACTGCCTTTCTCCTCCAATGGTAATGACAATGAAATTCACCTTCCTTTTGAATGAATGGATACATTTTCAATGACGGTGGGTTAACTGCCTGTTCAGGGGCAGAACGACAGATTTGTACTTTGTCAGCTCGGGGATATGAACTTGCAACCTTTCGGTTACTAGTCCAACGCTCTAACCACTAGGCTTCCCTGCCGCCCCATATAAGATCATGTATGATGTTGTTGCAGGGTACCACTGATCCTGGTGGGGAATAAGTCAGACCTGGTAGAACACAGCAGTATGGAGACCATCCTGCCCATCATGAACCAGTACTCTGACATTGAGACCTGCGTGGAGGTAAGAGAACACTGACTGGTGACTCTGTTTACCGCCTCCATTTTGAGTGCCTAGCAAGAGTACATTGAGAATGACCATATAGCTAGGCTAATGAAAGTTGTTGTGTTACACTTGCGTTGAGGCTCAATCAAAATGGTATTGAACTACTAGAAATGTATTTTAAGGGTCTCTGATCATCTGATTAATTGAATTCAGGCCTGCAGAACTTTGATCAACAATGGTTTCATATTCTATCCCGGTTCTGAAATCCCAACAGCTGAAAACGGCATTAAAAATCTAATTGATGCATTGACCTTGTGATGTAGGTTGTCTGCTGGCCCTGGGCTGGGAGACTCCTAATGTTTCAGCTAACCCCTGACTTCACTTAGAATGTTATCTGTTGGCGGGTAAATGAGTCTGTCTTTCTGCTGCAGAGACCCTGGCAGTATTCATTATGGCACACAAAATAAAACATTTTGCAACGTAAAATAAAAATAAGCATTTATTGGCCAAGTCCACATAGTCAATTAGCCATTTTCAGTCAGTTTCTTTGTTCTATTTGGTGCCTAATGAACATGACCCCTCTGTGTCTTTCTACTGACTGACTGAGTGTGTGTGCTGAGATGCATTTCTATCATGGAGGAAAGTAGTTGGCTACATCACTCTTCCATTGGTCTCATGTGACAACCCAGTCACATGTCCTCTCTGGCTAGATTCATTACAGGATAAAAGTAGTGGAGGGGACGACGTGTTGGAACGCACACACACAGAATACACACAGTCAGATGTGTTAAAGTGACAACCTGGTCAGGATCCGTTATGCAGTTGTACTGCACAAGGTTCATGGGTACTTGTATGTGATGCAACACTGTTCAGTCTCTACATATTTAACATCTGTACACTCTCTTCCCCCCTGTGTGGAATCAGCCCCTTGTCATGGCAACGCCACTGGGGTTTATAGCCTGGCTGTTTCTGGACCCTAGTTTCACATTGAGAGATGACGTTCTGCTTTCCATGACCTCATTTAGACCACTAAGAGGTTGGTCTTGCGGCTTGAGTGTTTTTTTCACTGAAGCACCATAAATCTGCAATGCACAACTTGAGAACCAATTGATGTGTAAGTAGTTAAAGAAGTGGGATAGGTGATGGTTTGTCATATACACATGGTTTAGTACAATGAAATGCCGGCTTAACCCTTTATTTCAACAGTGGCGGCTGATGTCCTACAGTACCCATAATGGTTTTAGAATTTGTAAATGTAACCTTTATTTAACTAGGCAAGACAGTTAAGAACAAATTATTATTTACAATGACGGCCTAACCCGGATGACCCTGGGCCAATTGTCCACAAGTGGGACTCCCAATCATGGCCGGATGTGATGCAGCCTGGATTCAAACCAGGGACTGCAGTGACGCCTCTTGCGCTGAGATGTAGTGCCTTAAGACTGCTGCGCCACTCGGGAACCCTAAAGATGTTACTAAAGTGAACATAATGGTTTCCTGTCTACTTTCCAATACATGGTTGTTAGACCCCAGCAGGGGTCTTTTTGTCTGTGTATTGTTCCAGCTGGTTTTGAGATTA